>NW_028113047.1:135000-140000 GCF_964234715.1 Podarcis melisellensis | reverse complement strand
GGTTAGGGTTAGGGTTAGGTTTAGGATGAATGAACACCTCAAGAACAATCCAAGATTAGGGTTAGGGTTAGGGTTAGGGTTAGGGTTAGGGTTAGGGTTAGGGTTAGGGTTAGGGTAAGGGTTAGGGTTAGGGTTAGGGTTAGGGTTAGGGTTAGGATGAATGAACACTACAGGAACAATCCAAGATTAGGGTTAGGGTTAGGGTTAGGGTTAGGGTTAGGGTTAGGTTTAGGATGAATGAACACCGCAAAAACAATCCAAGATTAGGGTTAGGGTTAGGGTTAGGGTTAGGGTTAGGATGAATGAACACTACAAGAACAATCCGAGATAAGGGTTAGGGTTAGGGTTAGGGTTAGGGTTAGGGTTAGGGTTAGGGTTAGGGTTAGGGTTAGGGTTAGGGTTAGGGTTAGGGTTAGGGTAAGGGTTAGGGTGAATGAACACCGCAAGAACAATCCAAGAATAGGGTTAGGGTTAGGGTTAGGGTTAGGGTTAGGGTTAGGGTTAGGGTTAGGGTTAGAGTGAATGAACACCGGAAGAACAATCCAAGAATAGGGTTAGGGTTAGGGTTAGGGTTAGGGTTAGGGTTAGGGCTAGGGTTAGGGTTAGGGTTAGGGTTAGGGTTATGGTTAGAGTTAGGGTTAGGGTTAGGTTTAGGATGAATGAACACCGCAAGAACAATCCAAGATTAGGGTTAGGGTTAGGGTTAGGGTTAGGATGAATGAACACTACAAGAACAATCCAAGATTAGGGTTAGGGTTAGGGTTAGGGTTAGGGTTAGTGTTAGGGTTAGGGTTAGGGTTTGGGTTAGGGTTAGGGTTAGGGTTAGGGTGAATGAACACCGCAAGAACAATCCAAGAATAGGGTTAGGGTTAGGGTTAGGGTTAGGGTTAGGGTTAGGGTTAGGGTTAGGGTTAGGGTTAGGATTAGGGTTAGGGTTAGGGTTAGGGTAAGGGTTAGGGTTAGGGTGAATGAACACCGCAAGAACAATCCAAGAATAGGGTTAGGGTTAGGGGTAAGGGTAGGGTTAGCGTTAGGGTTAGGATTAGGGTTAGGGTTAGGATTAGGGTTAGGGTTAGGGTTAGGGTTAGGGTTAGGGTTAGGGTTAGGGTTAGGGTAAGGGTAAGGGTTAGGGTTAGGGTTAGGGTGAATGAACACCGCAAGAACAATAGGGTTAGGGTTAGGGTTAGGGTTAGGGTTAGGGTTAGGGTTAGGGTTAGGGTTAGGGTTAGGGTTAGGGTTAGGGTTAGGGTTAGGGTTAGGGTTAGGTTTAGGATGAATGAACACCGCAAGAACAATCCAAGATTAGGGTTAGGGTAAGGGTTAGGGTTAGGGTTAGGGTTAGGGTTAGGGTTAGGGTTAGGATGAATGAACACTACAAGAACAATCCAAGATTAGGGTTAGGGTTAGGGTTAGGGTTAGGGTTAGGGTTAGGGTTAGGGTTAGGGTGAATGAACACCGCAAGAACAATCCAAGATTAGGGTTAGTGTTAGGGTTAGGGTTAGGGTTAGGGTTAGGGTTAGGGTTAGGGTTAGGGTTAGGGTTAGGTTTAGGGTGAATGAACACCGCAAGAACAATCCAAGAATAGGGTTAGGGTTAGCGTTAGGGTTAGGGTTAGGGTTAGGGTTAGGGTTAGGGTTAGGATGAATGAACACCGCAAGAACAATCCAAGATTAGGGTTAGGGTTAGGGTTAGGGTTAGGGTTAGGGTTAGGGTTAGGGTTAGGGTTAGGATGAATGAACAGTACAAGAACAATCCAAGAATAGGGTTAGGGTTAGGGTTAGGGTTAGGGTTAGGGTTAGGGTTAGGGTTAGGGTTAGGGTTAGGGTTAGGATGAATGAACACCGCAAGAACAATCCAAGATTAGGGTTAGGGTTAGGGTTAGGGTTAGGGTTAGGGTTAGGGTTAGGGTTAGGGTTAGGGTTAGTGTTAGGGTTAGGGTTAGGGTTAGGGTTAGGGTTAGGGTGAGGTTGAATGAACACTGCAAGAACAATCCAAGGTTACGGTTAGGGTTAGGGTTAGGGTTAGGGTTAGGGTGAATGAACACCGCAAGAACAATCCAAGATTAGGGTTAGGGTTAGGGTTAGGGTTAGGGTTAGGGTTAGGGTTAGGGTTAGGGTTAGGGTTAGGGTTAGGGTTAGGGTTAGGGTTAGGGTTAGGATGAATGAACACCACAAGAACAATCCAAGATTAGGGTTAGGGTTAGGGTTAGGGTTAGGGTTAGGGTTAGGGTTAGGGTTATGGTTAAGGTTAGGGTTAGGGTTAGGGTGAATGAACACCGCAAGAACAATCCAAGAATAGGGTTAGGGTTAGGGTTAGCGTTAGGGTTAGGGTTAGGGTTAGGGTTAGGGTTAGGGTTAGGGTGAATGAACACCGCAAGAACAATCCAAGAAAAAGGTAAGGGTTAGGGTTAGGGTTAGGGTTAGGGTTAGGGTTAGGGTTAGGGTTAGGGTTAGGGTTAGGGTTAGGGTTAGGATGAATGAACACCGCAAGAACAATCCAAGATAAGGGTTAGTGTTAGTGTTAGTGTTAGGGTTAGGGTTAGGGTTAGGGTTAGGGTTAGGGTTAGGGTTAGGGTTAGGATGAATGAACACCGCAAGAACAATCCAAGATTAGGGTTAGGGTTAGGGTTAGGGTTAGGGTTAGGATGAATGAACACTACAAGAACAATCCAAGATAAGGGTTAGGGTTAGGTTTAGGTTTAGGGTTAGGGTTAGGGTTAGGGTTAGAGTTAGGGTTAGGGTTAGGGTTAGGGTTAGGGTTAGGGTAAGGGTTAGGGTGAATGAACACCGCAAGAACAATCCAAGAATAGGGTTAGGGTTAGGGTTAGGGTTAGGGTTAGGGTTAGGGTTAGGGTTAGGGTTAGGGTTAGGGTTAGGGTTAGGATGAATGAACACCGCAAGAACAATCCAAGATAAGGGTTAGTGTTAGTGTTAGTGTTAGTGTTAGTGTTAGTGTTAGGGTTAGGGTTAGGGTTAGGGTTAGGGTTAGGATGAATGAACACCGCAAGAACAATCCAAGATTAGGGTTAGGGTTAGGGTTAGGGTTAGGATGAATGAACACTACAAGAACAATCCAAGATAAGGGTTAGGGTTAGGGTTAGGGTTAGGGTTAGGGTTAGAGTTAGGGTTAGGGTTAGGGTTAGGGTTAGGGTTAGAGTTAGGGTTAGGGTTAGGGTTAGGGTTAGGGTTAGGGTTAGGGTTAGGGTTAGGGTTAGGGTAAGGGTTAGGGTGAATGAACACCGCAAGAACAATCCAAGAATAGGGTTAGGGTTAGGGTTAGGGTTAGGGTTAGGGTTAGGGTTAGGGTTAGGGTTAGGGTTAGAGTGAATGAACACCGGAAGAACAATCCAAGAATAGGGTTAGGGTTAGGGTTAGGCTTAGGCTTAGGCTTAGGCTTAGGGTTAGGGTTAGGGTTAGGGTTAGGGTTAGGGTTACGGTTAGAGTTAGGGTTAGGGTTAGGGTTAGGGTTAGGGTTAGGCTTAGGCTTAGGCTTAGGCTTAGGGTTAGGGTTAGGGTTAGGGTTAGGGTTACGGTTAGAGTTAGGGTTAGGGTTAGGGTTAGGGTTAGGTTTAGGATGAATGAACACCGCAAGAACAATCCAAGATTAGGGTTAGGGTTAGGGTTAGGGTTAGGATGAATGAACACTACAAGAACAATCCAAGATTAGGGTTAGGGTTAGGGTTAGGGTTAGGGTTAGGGTTAGGGTTAGGGTTAGGGTTAGGGTTAGGGTGAATGAACACCGCAACAACAATCCAAGATTAGGGTTAGGGTTAGGATTAGGGTTAGGGTTAGGGTTAGGGTTAGGGTTAGGGTTAGGATGAATGAACACCGCAAGAACAATCCAAGATTAGGGTTAGGGTTAGGGTTAGGGTTAGGGTTAGGGTTAGGGTTAGGGTTAGGGTTAGGGTTAGGGTTAGGGTAAGGGTTAGGGTTAGGGTTAGGGTGAATGAACACCGCAAGAACAATCCAAGAATAGGGTTAGGGTTAGGGTTAGGGTTAGGGTTAGGGTTAGGGTTAGGGTTAGGGTTAGGGTTAGGGTTAGGGTTAGGGTTAGGTTTAGGATGAATGAACACCGCAAGAACAATCCAAGATTAGGGATAGGGTTAGGGTTAGGGTTAGGGTTAGGGTTAGGGTTAGGGTTAGGGTTAGGGTTAGGGTTAGGATGAATGAACACTACAAGAACAATCCAAGATTAGGGTTAGGGTTAGGGTTAGGGTTAGGGTTAGGGTTAGGGTTAGGGTTAGGGTGAATGAACACCGCAAGAACAATCCAAGATTAGGGTTAGGGTTAGGGTTAGGGTTAGGGTTAGGGTTAGGGTTAGGGTTAGGGTTAGGGTTAGGGTTAGGGTTAGGGTTAGGTTTAGGGTGAATGAACACCGCAAGAACAATCCAAGAATAGGGTTAGGGTTAGCGTTAGGGTTAGGGTTAGGGTTAGGGTTAGGGTTAGGGTTAGGATGAATGAACACCGCAAGAACAATCCAAGATTAGGGTTAGGGTTAGGGTTAGGGTTAGGGTTAGGGTTAGGGTTAGGATGAATGAACAGTACAAGAACAATCCAAGAATAGGGTTAGGGTTAGGGTTAGGGTTAGGGTTAGGGTTAGGGTTAGGGTTAGGGTTAGGGTTAGGGTTAGGGTTAGGATGAATGAACACCGCAAGAACAATCCAAGATTAGGGTTAGGGTTAGGGTTAGGGTTAGGGTTAGGGTTAGGGTTAGGGTTAGGGTTAGGGTTAGGGTTAGGGTTAGGGTTAGTGTTAGCGTTAGGGTTAGGGTTAGGGTTAGGGTTAGGGTGAGGTTGAATGAACACTGCAAGAACAATCCAAGGTTACGGTTAGGGTTAGGGTTAGGGTTAGGGTGAATGAACACCGCAAGAACAATCCAAGATTAGGGTTAGGGTTAGGGTTAGGGTTAGGGTTAGGGTTAGGGTTAGGGTTAGGGTTAGGGTTAGGGTTAGGGTTAGGGTTAGGGTTAGGATGAATGAACACCACAAGAACAATCCAAGAT
>NW_028113047.1:125000-130000 GCF_964234715.1 Podarcis melisellensis | reverse complement strand
TTAGGGTTAGGGTTAGGGTTAGGATGAATGAACACCGCAAGAACAATCCAAGATTAGGGTTAGGGTTAGGGTTAGGGTTAGGGTTAGGGTTAGGGTTAGGGTTAGGGTTAGGGTTAGGGTTAGGGTTAGGGTTAGGGTTAGGGTGAATGAACACCGCAAGAACAATCCAAGAATAGGGTTAGGGTTAGGGTTAGGGTTAGGGTTAGGGTTAGGGTTAGGGTGAATGAACACCGCAAGAACAATCCAAGAATAGGGTTAGGGTTAGGGTTAGGGTTAGGGTTAGGGTTAGGGTTAGGGTTAGGGTTAGGGTTAGGGTTAGGATTAGGGTTAGGGTTAGGGTAAGGGTTAGGGTTGGGGTTAGGGTGAATGAACACCGCAAGAACAATCCAAGAATAGGGTTAGGGTTAGGGTTAGGGTTAGGGTTAGGGTTAGGGTTAGGGTTAGGGTTAGGGTTAGGGTTAGGGTTAGGTTTAGGATGAATGAACACCGCAAGAACAATCCAAGATTAGGGTTAGGGTTAGGGTTAGGGTTAGGGTTAGGGTTAGGGTTAGGGTTAGGGTTAGGATGAATGAACACTACAAGAACAATCCAAGATTAGGGTTAGGGTTAGGGTTAGGGTTAGGGTTAGGGTTAGGGTTAGGGTTAGGGTTAGGGTTAGGGTTAGGGTTAGGATGAATGAACACCACAAGAACAATCCAAGATTAGGGTTAGGGTTAGGGTTAGGGTTAGGGTTAGGGTTAGGGTTAGGGTTAGGGTTAGGGTTAGGGTTAGGGTTAGGGTTAGGGTTAGGGTTAGGGTTAGGGTTAGGGTTAGGGTTAGGGTTAGAGTGAATGAACACCGGAAGAACAATCCAAGAATAGGGTTAGGGTTAGGGTTAGGCTTAGGCTTAGGCTTAGGCTTAGGGTTAGGGTTAGGGTTAGGGTTAGGGTTAGGGTTAGGGTTAGGGTTACGGTTAGAGTTAGGGTTAGGGTTAGGGTTAGGGTTAGGTTTAGGATGAATGAACACCGCAAGAACAATCCAAGATTAGGGTTAGGGTTAGGGTTAGGGTTAGGATGAATGAACACTACAAGAACAATCCAAGATTAGGGTTAGGGTTAGGGTTAGGGTTAGGGTTAGGGTTAGGGTTAGGGTTAGGGTTAGGGTGAATGAACACCGCAACAACAATCCAAGATTAGGGTTAGGGTTAGGATTAGGGTTAGGGTTAGGGTTAGGGTTAGGGTTAGGGTTAGGGTTAGGGTTAGGGTTAGGATGAATGAACACCGCAAGAACAATCCAAGATTAGGGTTAGGGTTAGGGTTAGGGTTAGGGTTAGGGTTAGGGTTAGGGTTAGGGTTAGGATGAATGAACACCGCAAGAACAATCCAAGATTAGGGTTAGGGTTAGGGTTAGGGTTAGGGTTAGGGTTAGGGTTAGGGTTAGGGTTAGGGTTAGGGTTAGGGTTAGGGTTAGGGTGAATGAACACCGCAAGAACAATCCAAGAATAGGGTTAGGGTTAGGGTTAGGGTTAGGGTTAGGGTTAGGGTTAGGGTTAGGGTTAGGGTTAGGGTGAATGAACACCGCAAGAACAATCCAAGAATAGGGTTAGGGTTAGGGTTAGGGTTAGGGTTAGGGTTAGGGTTAGGGTTAGGGTTAGGGTTAGGATTAGGGTTAGGGTTAGGGTAAGGGTTAGGGTTGGGGTTAGGGTGAATGAACACCGCAAGAACAATCCAAGAATAGGGTTAGGGTTAGGGTTAGGGTTAGGGTTAGGGTTAGGGTTAGGGTTAGGGTTAGGGTTAGGGTTAGGTTTAGGATGAATGAACACCGCAAGAACAATCCAAGATTAGGGTTAGGGTTAGGGTTAGGGTTAGGGTTAGGGTTAGGGTTAGGGTTAGGGTTAGGGTTAGGGTTAGGGTTAGGGTTAGGGTGAATGAACACCACAAGAACAATCCAAGATTAGGGTTAGGGTTAGAGTTAGGGTTAGGGTTAGGGTTAGGGTTAGGGTTAGGGTTAGGGTTAGGGTTAGGATGAATGAACACCACAAGAACAATCCAAGATTAGGGTTAGGGTTAGGGTTAGGGTTAGGGTTAGGGTTAGGGTTAGGGTTAGGGTGAATGAACACCGCAAGAACAATCCAAGAATAGGGTTAGGGTTAGGGTTAGGGTTAGGGTTAGGGTTAGGGTTAGGGTGAATGAACACCGCAAGAACAATCCAAGAATAGGGTTAGGGTTAGGGTTAGGGTTAGGGTTAGGGTTAGGGTTAGGGTTAGGGTTAGGGTTAGAGTTAGGGTTAGGGTTAGGGTTAGGTTTAATGAACACCGCAAGAACAATCCAAGATTAGGGTTAGGGTTAGGGTTAGGGTTAGGATGAATGAACACTACAAGAACAATCCAAGATTAGGGTTAGGGTTAGGGTTAGAGTTAGGGTTAGGGTTAGGGTTAGGGTTAGGGTTAGGGTTAGGGTTAGGGTTAGGGTTAGGGTGAATGAACACCGCAAGAACAATCCAAGATTTGGGTTAGGGTTAGGATTAGGGTTAGGGTTAGGGTTAGGGTTAGGATGAATGAACACCGCAAGAACAATCCAAGATTAGGGTTAGGGTTAGGGTTAGGGTTAGGGTAAGGGTTAGGGTTAGGGTTAGGGTTAGGGTTAGGGTTAGGGTGAATGAACACCGCAAGAACAATCCAAGAATAGGGTTAGGGTTAGGGTTAGGGTTAGGGTTAGGGTTAGGGTTAGGGTTAGGGTTAGGGTTAGGGTAAGGGTTAGGGTTAGGGTTAGGGTTTGGGTTAGGGTGAATGAACACCGCAAGAACAATCCAAGAATAGGGTTAGGGTTAGGGTTAGGGTTAGGATGAATGAACACCACAAGAACAATCCAAGAATAGGGTTAGGGTTAGGGTTAGGGTTAGGGTTAGGGTTAGGGTTAGGGTTAGGGTTAGGGTTAGGGTTAGGATGAATGAACACCGCAAGAACAATCCAAGATTAGGGTTAGGGTTAGGGTTAGGGTTAGGGTTAGGGTTAGGGTTAGGGTTAGGATGAATGAACACTACAAGAACAATCCAAGGTTAGGGTTAGGGTTAGGGTTAGGGTTAGGGTTAGGGTTAGGGTTAGGGTTAGGGTTAGGGTTAGGATGAATGAACACCGCAAGAACAATCCAAGATTAGGGTTAGGGTTAGGGTTAGGGTTAGGGTTAGGGTTAGGGTTAGGGTTAGGGTTAGGGTTAGGGTTAGGGTTAGGGTTAGGGTTAGGGTTAGGATGAATGAACACTACAAGAACAATCCAAGATTAGGGTTAGGGTTAGGGTTAGGGTTAGGGTTAGGGTTAGGGTTAGGGTTAGGGTTAGGGTTAGGATGAATGAACACCACAAGAACAATCCAAGATTAGGGTTAGGGTAAGGGTTAGGGTTAGGGTGAATGAACACCGCAAGAACAATCCAAGAATAGGGTTAGGGTTAGGGTTAGGGTTAGGGTTAGGGTTAGGGTGAATGAACACCGCAAGAACAATCCAAGAATAGGGTTAGGGTTAGGGTTAGGGTTAGGGTTAGGGTTAGGGTTAGGGTTAGGGTTAGGGTTAGGGTTAGGGTTAGGGTTAGGATGAATGAACACCGCAAGAACAATCCAAGATAAGGGTTAGTGTTAGTGTTAGTGTTAGGGTTAGGGTTAGGGTTAGGGTTAGGGTTAGGGTTAGGGTTAGGGTTAGGGTTAGGGTTAGGATGAATGAACACCGCAAGAACAATCCAAGATTAGGGTTAGGGTTAGGGTTAGGGTTAGGGTTAGGGTTAGGGTTAGGGTTAGGGTTAGGGTTAGGATGAATGAACACTACAAGAACAATCCAAGATAAGGGTTAGGGTTAGGGTTAGGGTTAGGGTTAGGGTTAGGGTTAGGGTTAGGGTTAGGGTTAGAGTGAATGAACACCGGAAGAAACAATCCAAGAATAGTGTTAGGGTTAGGCTTAGGGTAAGGGTTAGGGTTAGGGTTAGTGTTAGGGTTAGGGTTAGGGTTAGGGTTAGGGTTAGGGTTAGGGTTAGGGTTAGGGTTAGGGTTAGAGTTAGGGTTAGGGTTAGGTTTAGGATGAATGAACACCGCAAGAACAATCCAAGATTAGGGTTAGGGTTAGGGTTAGGGTTAGGATGAATGAACACTACAAGAACAATCCAAGATTAGGGTAAGGGTTAGGGTTAGGGTTAGGGTTAGGGTTAGGGTTAGGGTTAGGGTTAGGGTTAGGGTTAGGGTTAGGGTTAGGGTTAGAGTGAATGAACACCGGAAGAACAATCCAAGAATAGGGTTAGGGTTAGGCTTAGGGTAAGGGTTAGGGTTAGGGTTAGGGTTAGGGTTAGGGTTAGAGTTAGGGTTAGGGTTAGGGTTAGGATGAATGAACACTACAAGAACAATCCAAGATAAGGGTTAGGGTTAGGGTTAGGGTTAGGGTTAGGGTTAGGGTTAGGGTTAGGGTTAGGGTTAGGGTTAGAGTGAATGAACACCGGAAGAAACAATCCAAGAATAGTGTTAGGGTTAGGCTTAGGGTAAGGGTTAGTGTTAGGGTTAGTGTTAGGGTTAGGGTTAGGGTTAGGGTTAGGGTTAGGGTTAGGGTTAGAGTTAGGGTTAGGGTTAGGTTTAGGATGAATGAACACCGCAAGAACAATCCAAGATTAGGGTTAGGGTTAGGGTTAGGGTTAGGATGAATGAACACTACAAGAACAATCCAAGATTAGGGTAAGGGTTAGGGTTAGGGTTAGGGTTAGGGTTAGGGTTAGGGTTAGGGTTAGGGTTAGGGTTAGGGTTAGGGTTAGGGTTAGGGTTAGGGTTAGGGTTAGAGTGAATGAACACCGGAAGAACAATCCAAGAATAGGGTTAGGGTTAGGCTTAGGGTAAGGGTTAGGGTTAGGGTTAGGGTTAGGGTTAGGGTTAGGGTTAGGGTTAGGGTTAGGCTTAGGGTTAGGGTTAGGGTTAGGGTTAGAGTTAGGGTTAGGGTTAGGGTTAGGATGAATGAACACTACAAGAACAATCCAAGATAAGGGTTAGGGTTAGGG
>NW_028113047.1:100000-105000 GCF_964234715.1 Podarcis melisellensis | reverse complement strand
TTAGGCTTAGGGTTAGGGTTAGGGTTAGGGTTAGGGTAGGGTTAGGGTTAGGGTTAGGGTTAGGATGAATGAACACCACAAGAACAATCCAAGATTAGGGTTAGGGTTAGGGTTAGGGTTAGGGTTAGGGTTAGGGTTGGGGTTAGGGTTAGGGTTAGGGTTAGGGTTAGGGTTAGGGTTAGGGTTAGGGTTAGGGTTAGGGTTAGGGTTAGGGTTAGGATGAATGAACACTACAAGAACAATCCAAGATTAGGGTTAGGGTTAGGGTTAGGGTTAGGGTTAGGGTTAGGGTTAGGGTTAGGGTTAGGGTTAGGGTTAGGGTTAGGATTAGGGTTAGGGTTAGGGTTAGGGTTAGGGTTAGGATGAATGAACACCACAAGAACAATCCAAGATTAGGGTTAGGGTTAGGGTAAGGGTTAAGGTTAGGGTTAGGGTTAGGGTTAGGGTTAGGGTTAGGGTTAGGGTTAGGGTTAGGGTGAATGAACACCGCAAGAACAATCCAAGAATAGGGTTAGGGTTAGGGTTAGGGTTAGGGTTAGGGTTAGGGTTAGGGTTAGGGTTAGGGTTAGAGTGAATGAACACCGGAAGAACAATCCAAGAATAGGGTTAGGGTTAGGGTTAGGGTTAGGGTTAGGGTTAGGGTTAGGGTTAGGGTTAGGGTTAGGGTTAGGGTTAGGGTGAATGAACACTACAAGAACAATCCTAGATTAGGGTTAGGGTTAGGGTTAGGGTTAGGGTTAGGGTTAGGGTTAGGGTTAGGGTTAGGGTTAGGGTTAGGGTTAGGGTTAGGATGAATGAACACCACAAGAACAATCCAAGATTAGGGTTAGGGTTAGGGTTAGGGTTAGGGTTAGGGTGAATGAACACCGCAAGAACAATCCAAGAATAGGGTTAGGGTTAGGGTTAGGGTTAGGGTTAGGGTTAGGGTTAGGCTTAGGGTTAGGGTTAGTATTAGGGTTAGGGTTAGGGTTAGGGTTAGTGTTAGGGTTAGGATGAATGAACACCACAAGAACAATCCAAGATTAGGGTTAGGGTTAGGGTTAGGGTTAGGGTTAGGGTTAGGGTTAGGGTTAGGGTTAGGGTTGGGGTTAGGGTTAGGGTTAGGGTTAGGGTTAGGGTTAGGGTTAGGGTTAGGGTTAGGGTTAGGATGAATGAACACTACAAGAACAATCCAAGATTAGGGTTAGGGTTAGGGTTAGGGTTAGGGTTAGGGTTAGGGTTAGGGTTAGGATGAATGAACACAACAAGAACAATCCAAGATTAGGGTTAGGGTTAGGGTTAGGGTTAGGGTTAGGGTTAGGGTTAGGGTTAGGGTTAGGGTTAGGGTTAGGGTTAGGGTTAGGGTTAGGGTTAGGGTTAGGGTTAGGGTTAGGATGAATGAACACCACAAGAACAATCCAAGATTAGGGTTAGGGTTAGGGTTAGGGTTAGGGTTAGGGTGAATGAACACCGCAAGAACAATCCAAGAATAGGGTTAGGGTTAGGGTTAGGGTTAGGGTTAGGGTTAGGGTTAGGGTTAGGGTTAGGGTTAGGGTTAGGGTTAGGCTTAGGGTTAGGCTTAGGGTTAGGGTTAGGGTTAGGGTTAGGATGAATGAACACCACAAGAACAATCCAAGATTAGGGTTAGGGTTAGGGTTAGGGTTAGGGTTAGGGTTGGGGTTAGGGTTAGGGTTAGGGTTAGGGTTAGGGTTAGGGTTAGGGTTAGGGTTAGGATGAATGAACACTACAAGAACAATCCAAGATTAGGGTTAGGGTTAGGGTTAGGGTTAGGGTTAGGGTTAGGGTTAGGGTTAGGGTTAGGGTTAGGGTTAGGGTTAGGGTTAGGGTTAGGGTTAGGGTTAGGGTTAGGACGAATGAACACAACAAGAACAATCCAAGATTAGGGTTAGGGTTAGGGTTAGGGTTAGGGATAGTGTGAATGAACAACGCAAGAACATACCAAGATTAGGGTTAGGGTTAGGGTTAGGGTTAGGGTTAGGGTTAGGGTTAGGGTTAGGGTTAGGGTTAGGGTTAGGGTTAGGGTGAATGAACACCGCAAGAACAATCCAAGATTAGGGTTAGGGTTAGGGTTAGGGTTAGGGTTAGGGTTAGGGTTAGGGTTAGGGTGAATGAACACCGCAAGAGCAATCCAAGATTAGGGTTAGGGTAAGGGTTAGGGTTAGGGTTAGGGTTAGGGTTAGTTTTAGGGTTAGGGTTAGTGTTAGGGTTAGGGTTAGGGTGAATGAACACCGCAAGAACAATCCAAGATAAGGGTTAGTGTTAGGTTTAGGGTTAGGGTTAGGGTTAGGGTTAGCGTTAGGGTTAGGGTTAGGGTTAGGGTTAGGGTTAGGGTTAGGGTTAGGGTTAGGATGAATGAACACCGCAAGAACAATCCAAGATAAGGGTTAGTGTTAGTGTTAGGGTTAGGGTTAGGGTTAGGGTTAGGGTTAGGGTTAGGGTTGGGGTTAGGGTTAGGGTTAGGGTTAGGGTTAGGGTTAGGGTTAGGGTTAGGGTTAGGGTTAGGGTTAGGGTTAGGGTTAGGGTTAGGATGAATGAACACTACAAGAACAATCCAAGATTAGGGTTAGGGTTAGGGTTAGGGTTAGGGTTAGGGTTAGGGTTAGGGTTAGGGTTAGGATTAGGGTTAGGGTTAGGGTTAGGGTTAGGGTTAGGGTTAGGGTTAGGGTTAGGGTTAGGGTTAGGATGAATGAACACCACAAGAACAATCCAAGATTAGGGTTAGGGTTAGGGTAAGGGTTAAGGTTAGGGTTAGGGTTAGGGTTAGGGTTAGGGTTAGGGTTAAGGTTAGGGTTAGGGTTAGGGTTAGGGTTAGGGTTAGGGTTAGGGTGAATAAACACCGCAAGAACAATCCAAGAATAGGGTTAGGGTTAGGGTTAGGGTTAGGGTTAGGGTTAGGGTTAGGGTTAGGGTTAGGGTTAGGGTTAGGGTTAGGGTTAGGGTTAGGGTAAGGGTAAGGGTAAGGGTTAGGGTTAGGGTTAGGGTGAATGAACACCGCAAGAACAATCCAAGATAAGGGTTAGTGTTAGGTTTAGGGTTAGGGTTAGGGTTAGCGTTAGGGTTAGGGTGAATGAACACCGCAAGAACAATCCAAGAATAGGGTTAGGGTTAGGGTTAGGGTTAGGGTTAGGGTTAGGGTTAGGGTTAGGGTTAGGGTTAGGGTTAGGGTTAGGGTTAGGGTTAGGGTTAGGGTTAGGGTTAGGGTTAGAGTGAATGAACACCGGAAGAACAATCCAAGAATAGGGTTAGGGTTAGGGTTAGGGTTAGGGTTAGGGTTAGGGTTAGGGTTAGGGTGAATGAACACTACAAGAACAATCCAAGATTAGGGTTAGGGTTAGGGTTAGGGTTAGGGTTAGGGTTAGGGTTAGGGTTAGGGTTAGGGTTAGGGTGAATGAACACCGCAAGAACAATCCAAGATTAGGGTTAGGGTTAGGGTTAGGGTTAGGGTTAGGGTTAGGGTTAGGGTTAGGGTTAGGGTTAGGGTTAGGGTTAGGGTTAGGATGAATGAACACCACAAGAACAATCCAAGATTAGGGTTAGGGTTAGGGTTAGGGTTAGGGTTAGGGTTAGGGTGAATGAACACCGCAAGAACAATCCAAGAATAGGGTTAGGGTTAGGGTTAGGGTTAGGGTTAGGGTTAGGGTTAGGGTTAGGGTTAGGGTTAGGGTTAGGGTTAGGGTTAGGGTTAGGGTTAGGGTTAGGGTGAATGAACACCGCAAGAACAATCCAAGAATAGGGTTAGGGTTAGGGTTAGGGTTAGGGTTAGGGTTAGGGTTAGGGTTAGGGTTAGGGTTAGGGTTAGGATTAGGGTTAGGGTTAGGGCTAGGGTTAGGGTTAGGGTTAGGGTGAATGAACACCGCAAGAACAATCCAAGAATAGGGTTAGGGTTAGGGTTAGGGTTAGGGTTAGGGTTAGGGTTAGGGTTAGGGTTAGGATGAATGAACACCGCAAGAACAATCCAAGATTAGGGTTAGGGTTAGGGTTAGGGTTAGGATGAATGAACACTACAAGAACAATCCAAGATAAGGGTTAGGGTTAGGGTTAGGGTTAGGGTTAGGGTTAGGGTTAGGGTTAGGGTTAGGGTTAAGGTTAGGGTTAGGGTTAGGGTTAGGGTTAGGGTTAGGGTTAGGGTAAGGGTTAGGGTGAATGAACACCGCAAGAACAATCCAAGAATAGGGTTAGGGTTAGGGTTAGGGTTAGGCTTAGGCTTAGGGTTAGGGTTAGGGTTAGGATGAATGAACACTACAAGAACAATCCAAGATTAGGGTTAGGGTTAGGGTTAGGGTTAGGGTTAGGGTTAGGGTTAGGGTTAGGGTTAGGGTTAGGGTGAATGAACACCGCAAGAACAATCCAAGATTAGGGTTAGGGTTAGGGTTAGGGTTAGGGTTAGGGTTAGGGTTAGGGTTAGGGTTAGGATGAATGAACACCACAAGAACAATCCAAGATTAGGGTTAGGGTGAGGGTTAGGGCTAGGGTTAGGGTTAGGGTGAATGAACACCGCAAGAACAATCCAAGAATAGGGTTAGGGTTAGGGTTAGGGTTAGGGTTAGGGTTAGGGTTAGGGTTAGGGTTAGGGTTAGGGTTAGGGTTAGGATTAGGGTTAGGGTTAGGGTTAGGGTGAATGAACACCGCAAGAACAATCCAAGAATAGGGTTAGGGTTAGGGTTAGGGTTAGGGTTAAGGTTAGGGTTAGGGTTTGGGTTAGGGTTAGGGTTAGGGTTAGGATGAATGAACACCACAAGAACAATCCAAGATTAGGGTTAGGGTTAGGGTTAGGGTTAGGGTTAGGGTTAGGGTTAGGGTTAGGGTTAGGGTTAGGGTTAGGGTTAGGGTTGGGGTTAGGGTTAGGGTTAGGGTTAATTTTAGGGTTAGGGTTAGGGTTAGGGTTAGGGTTAGGGTTAGGGTTAGGGTTAGGGTTAGGGTTAGGGTTAGGATGAATGAACACCGCAAGAACAATCCAAGATAAGGGTTAGTGTTCGTGTTAGTGTTAGTGTTAGTGTTAG
>NW_028113047.1:77500-90000 GCF_964234715.1 Podarcis melisellensis | reverse complement strand
TTAGGGTTAGGCTTAGGGTTAGGGTTAGTATTAGGGTTAGGGTTAGGGTTAGGGTTAGTGTTAGGGTTAGGATGAATGAACACCACAAGAACAATCCAAGATTAGGGTTAGGGTTAGGGTTAGGGTTAGGGTTAGGGTTAGGGTTGGGGTTAGGGTTAGGGTTAGGGTTAGGGTTAGGGTTAGGGTTAGGGTTAGGGTTAGGATGAATGAACACTACAAGAACAATCCAAGATTAGGGTTAGGGTTAGGGTTAGGGTTAGGGTTAGGGTTAGGGTTAGGGTTAGGGTTAGGGTTAGGATGAATGAACACAACAAGAACAATCCAAGATTAGGGTTAGGGTTAGGGTTAGGGTTAGGGTTAGGGTTAGGGTTAGGGTTAGGGTTAGGGTTAGGGTTAGGATGAATGAACACCACAAGAACAATCCAAGATTAGGGTTAGGGTTAGGGTTAGGGTTAGGGTTAGGGTTAGGGTGAATGAACACCGCAAGAACAATCCAAGAATAGGGTTAGGGTTAGGGTTAGGGTTAGGGTTAGGGTTAGGGTTAGGGTTAGGGTTAGGCTTAGGGTTAGGCTTAGGGTTAGGGTTAGGGTTAGGGTTAGGGTTAGGGTTAGGATGAATGAACACCACAAGAACAATCCAAGATTAGGGTTAGGGTTAGGGTTAGGGTTAGGGTTAGGGTTAGGGTTGGGGTTAGGGTTAGGGTTAGGGTTAGGGTTAGGGTTAGGGTTAGGGTTAGGATGAATGAACACTACAAGAACAATCCAAGATTAGGGTTAGGGTTAGGGTTAGGGTTAGGGTTAGGGTTAGGGTTAGGACGAATGAACACAACAAGAACAATCCAAGATTAGGGTTAGGGTTAGGGTTAGGGTTAGGGATAGTGTGAATGAACAACGCAAGAACATACCAAGATTAGGGTTAGGGTTAGGGTTAGGGTTAGGGTTAGGGTTAGGGTTAGGGTTAGGGTTAGGGTTAGGGTGAATGAACACCGCAAGAACAATCCAAGATTAGGGTTAGGGTTAGGGTTAGGGTTAGGGTTAGGGTTAGGGTTAGGGTTAGGGTTAGGGTTAGGGTTAGGGTTAGGGTGAATGAACACCGCAAGAGCAATCCAAGATTAGGGTTAGGGTAAGGGTTAGGGTTAGGGTTAGGGTTAGGGTTAGTTTTAGGGTTAGGGTTAGTGTTAGGGTTAGGGTTAGGGTGAATGAACACCGCAAGAACAATCCAAGATAAGGGTTAGTGTTAGGTTTAGGGTTAGGGTTAGGGTTAGGGTTAGGGTTAGCGTTAGGGTTAGCGTTAGCGTTAGGGTTAGGGTTAGGGTTAGGGTTAGGGTTAGGGTTAGGATGAATGAACACCGCAAGAACAATCCAAGATAAGGGTTAGTGTTAGGGTTAGGGTTAGGGTTAGGGTTAGGGTTAGGGTTAGGGTTAGGGTTAGGGTTGGGGTTAGGGTTAGGGTTAGGGTTAGGGTTAGGGTTAGGGTTAGGGTTAGGGTTAGGGTTAGGGTTAGGGTTAGGATGAATGAACACTACAAGAACAATCCAAGATTAGGGTTAGGGTTAGGGTTAGGGTTAGGGTTAGGGTTAGGGTTAGGGTTAGGGTTAGGATTAGGGTTAGGGTTAGGGTTAGGGTTAGGGTTAGGGTTAGGGTTAGGGTTAGGATGAATGAACACCACAAGAACAATCCAAGATTAGGGTTAGGGTTAGGGTAAGGGTTAAGGTTAGGGTTAGGGTTAGGGTTAGGGTTAGGGTTAGGGTTAAGGTTAGGGTTAGGGTTAGGGTTAGGGTTAGGGTTAGGGTTAGGGTTAGGGTGAATAAACACCGCAAGAACAATCCAAGAATAGGGTTAGGGTTAGGGTTAGGGTTAGGGTTAGGGTTAGGGTTAGGGTTAGGGTTAGGGTTAGGGTTAGGGTTAGGGTTAGGGTTAGGGTTAGGGTAAGGGTAAGGGTTAGGGTTAGGGTTAGGGTGAATGAACACCGCAAGAACAATCCAAGATAAGGGTTAGTGTTAGGTTTAGGGTTAGGGTTAGGGTTAGCGTTAGGGTTAGGGTGAATGAACACCGCAAGAACAATCCAAGAATAGGGTTAGGGTTAGGGTTAGGGTTAGGGTTAGGGTTAGGGTTAGGGTTAGGGTTAGGGTTAGGGTTAGGGTTAGAGTGAATGAACACCGGAAGAACAATCCAAGAATAGGGTTAGGGTTAGGGTTAGGGTTAGGGTTAGGGTTAGGGTTAGGGTGAATGAACACTACAAGAACAATCCAAGATTAGGGTTAGGGTTAGGGTTAGGGTTAGGGTTAGGGTTAGGGTTAGGGTTAGGGTTAGGGTTAGGGTTAGGGTGAATGAACACCGCAAGAACAATCCAAGATTAGGGTTAGGGTTAGGGTTAGGGTTAGGGTTAGGGTTAGGGTTAGGGTTAGGGTTAGGGTTAGGATGAATGAACACCACAAGAACAATCCAAGATTAGGGTTAGGGTTAGGGTTAGGGTTAGGGTTAGGGTGAATGAACACCGCAAGAACAATCCAAGAATAGGGTTAGGGTTAGGGTTAGGGTTAGGGTTAGGGTTAGGGTTAGGGTTAGGGTTAGGGTTAGGGTTAGGGTTAGGGTTAGGGTTAGGCTTAGGGTTAGGGTTAGGGTTAGGGTTAGGGTTAGGGTTAGGATGAATGAACACCACAAGAACAATCCAAGATTAGGGTTAGGGTTAGGGTTAGGGTTAGGGTTAGGGTTAGGGTTAGGGTTGGGGTTAGGGTTAGGGTTAGGGTTAGGGTTAGGGTTAGGGTTAGGGTTAGGGTTAGGGTTAGGGTTAGGGTTAGGGTTAGGGTTAGGATGAATGAACACTACAAGAACAATCCAAGATTAGGGTTAGGGTTAGGGTTAGGGTTAGAGTTAGGGTTAGGGTTAGGGTTAGGGTTAGGGTTAGGGTTAGGGTTAGGGTTAGGGTTAGGGTTAGGGTTAGGATGAATGAACACAACAAGAACAATCCAAGATTAGGGTTAGGGTTAGGGTTAGGGTTAGGGTTAGGGATAGTGTGAATGAACAACGCAAGAACATACCAAGATTAGGGTTAGGGTTAGGGTTAGGGTTAGGGTTAGGGTTAGGGTTAGGGTTAGGGTTAGGGTTAGGGTTAGGGTTAGGGTGAATGAACACCGCAAGAACAATCCAAGATTAGGGTTAGGGTTAGGGTTAGGGTTAGGGTTAGGGTTAGGGTTAGGGTTAGGGTTGTTATTCTAAAGCACCAAAGCTGCAGCAAGCAAAGGCAGCACAGTCTGCTGCTTGTGGCTGGAAAGCCAAACAGGATGTTTGTGACTGTTGCCATGGGAACAAAGGGGCAGTCCATTCTGTACTGAGCACCGGATGTTAGCTCAGTGGGTTTGTCATATGACCTGTACAGGATGTACATGGGTGGAGTTGGAGTTTCTCTCTGTATGTTGAAGAGAGCAGACATGTTTACTGGATGACTGCTAAAAGACACAAATAAAGACATGTAGATACGTTTACTGTCTGTGTCTGATTCCCCTCCCTGGGGATATGCAGGGAGGAGGAGAGAAGGAGAAGCAGTTGGTGTGTTTTCCTCACAGCCTGAGGAAGATCGCCGGAACGGACCTCGTGTTGTTTATCCTGCCGGGAGACGCCGGAGGGAGGTCTAAGGAATTCAGCCGGTGCCTGATCAGATAGGCACATACCGATGACCGGGTAGCAGAATTCCAACATTGGTAGCAGAGCTGATGGTTCCTGTTTTCATCGCCCTCTGCATCAAGAAGTGGCTTCCATGGATGCCTGACCTGAGGTGAGAAGGCTGATTCTCTGCAGCCAGAAGCTGACCAGAGCAAGCTGAAGCAAAAGCCACGGAGCCCAGGTATGTGATTTTCGGGCTTAGAAGAGTGAAAGCAGATTGAGTTATTTCTCTGCTTCGAGGGAGCAGCGTATGGGAAACAGCTCCAGTTAAAAGTGAAACCGCATACCAAACATTCCTGTGGTTTCTTCTCCAAGGGATTGGAATGTACTGTTGCTAAGCGACGCCTTTCAGTGAAGGCTAATCCTCAGAGAGGAGAAGTGAAAGCAACAATAGAATGTTATGACTACAAAGGCTGAGGAGCTCTTGGAAATTTCCAACGCAGCCAGCGTTGAGAGCTGCCAGGTGCACAGAGTGTAAACAAGCCAGCTTTGGATTTTAGAGGCTTGTGTTTTGAGAGTCAATGCAAGGACTCAAAATGGATGCCAAGAAGGGGGGAGCCCTGCCTTCTCCGCCCCTTTTGACCAGTGACAATTATGCATCTTGGTCTATTAAGATGAAGGCTCTGCTGCAGAATCAGAAACTGTTTGACGTGATTGAGAACCCCATTCCTGCAGCGCCAACGCGTGCTTGGGAGTCACAGGATGTGAAGGCCAGAACTGCTATAATCCTGTGTGTGTCAGATTCGCAATTGATCCACATACAAGGCTTAGAGCACGCGAGAGATGTTTGGAACACGCTAAGAAGGACACATCAGAGAGATGCAGGTTCTTCAGCGTTGCTGTATTTTGAGAAGCTGACCAACCTGAGGCTAGCGCCTGATGGAGATGTTCAAGCGCACCTGACGGAAATGAAATTTCTGCGTCAACAGATGGTCGAACGCAATTTCCGTTTGCAGGAGGAAGTGTTTTGCTTCATGGTGATCAACAGCCTGAATCGGACTTACAAAACAGTTGCCAGTCAGCTGGGGTCTCTCCCAGCGAATGAACTCACGTCGGAGAGGGTCTTTGCCGTCGTGTTGAATGAACATGACAGGCTTGCAGCCCTGGACGTGAAGGACAGGGGGAGGGAAGAACGGAGTTCTAACGCCCCCACTGCTCAAGCTACTGGAGGAGATGCTGTAGCTATGAACGTTGTCCGATGCTACAATTGTGACCAGACTGGGCATCTACAGCGGAACTGTACGAAGCCACGTCGGAAGAAAGGAGCTAAGGCAAGCTCCACAAAGTCTGACACGTCAGACAAAGGTCACACCAAGCCAAAGGCAAAGACTGCAAAGGCTTTGATGTCGCTAAAAGCCACACCAGAAGCGGGGAATTTCTTTGTTTTGGATACTGGAGCCACAGTTCATATGTGTCGACACAGAGGACTATTTTCTACGTTTAAGAAGCAAAGCTTCGCTGTACAACAAGCCAACGGTCAAGAGCTGGAAGCGACCGGAATTGGGACTGTGTATCTTAAAAGTCTGAACTTGACTATAAACAATATTTATTTGGTTCCAGAATTGAAGTACAATCTGCTCAGCGCTTCGCAGATTGCCAAGAAGGGACTAAAACTGTCCTATGATGATCAACACTGCGAGATCTACAAAGATGGAGAGTTGTATCTTTCTGCCAAAGAGAAAGATGGACTGTATTTGTTGACTTTTGATCAAAGTGATTACATGAAATGTAATTCTTGTGATTCTAAAATGATCTCTTTTGCAGGTGTAGCTGAGAAAGACGCCAAGCAGGTGACCTCGAGGGGCAAAAGAGCATTTCAGCGGGTGTATGCTGATGTGATTGGTCCTTTAGAACCATCTAGAGGCAATGCAAAGTATTACCTAATATGTGTTGATTCTTTTACAGGTTTTGTCTGGATTTATCTTTTGGAGAGACCGAAAGAAGCCTTAGAAAGGTTTAAAGAGTTTTGTGACAAGGTTAAAAATATGCATGATGCTGACATAGATTGTCTTTGCACAGATGAGAAGCCAATTTTTCTTTTACAGGAGTTCCAGAGGTTCCTGAAGAAGAAAGGGATAAGACACAAACTTGCAGCTTCCGAAGAAGCTTGGAATAAATGTGTTTGTAGTAGAGTGAACAAAGAATTGCAAAAGGGAATGCATGCGCAATTGCTTAGTTCACATCTGCCACATGAGTACTGGGCTGAATCGCTGATGTCATATTGTTACACATGGTTGAGAAAGTTTTCAAAAGAGTTGGGAAGTTCTCCTTTTGAGAAACTGTTCCACAGAAAACCTTCTGTTGCCCATTTCAAGGTTTTTGGGTCTCATGTGAGAACAGAAGCTCCAGGTGGAGTAAAGAATGCCAGAGGCATTTTTGTGGGTTATGAAAAGGGTCTCTACGGAGTAATTTTGTCTGAATCTGGTCAGGTGATTCTCACAAAATTTCCAGAGAGTGCTCCTGAAGAGGAGAGAGTGATTGTTCAAACATTTCCCACAGGTGATGATGATTCTGATGATGATGATGATGTTGATTTTATTGAGTTCAGTAGTACTGATGATGACAGCGATAGCTCAGACAGCTCAGTTGTCACAGTCATTGAGAGGAAATCTCACATAATGACCAGACCCTCAGAAGAGGAGGACGAACCACTGATTAAGCTTAGTACTGGTTCTCCAGAGAGTTCAGAGGCTGAACCAGAAAGCAGAGAAGAGCAGCACCTCTTACGTAGGTCTGAGAGAGCAACGAAGGGTGTACCACCCAAGAGGTATTCACAAGAGTTTGCTTACTTAGCTGTTGCTGTTGTAAACGACCAAGGTCAGATTGAAGCTGTGTCTGAGTCAGAGACAAAGGCACAACAGAGAGTTGTTAACCAAGGTAATGCAGAAGCACTCATTCCTTGGAAGTCACACAACCAGAGAGGTACATTGGTAAAACCAGTGGCGGGTAGTTCCAAGGGTGGAACTGAAACAACAGGTGAATGTTATAAGTATAACAACTGTTTGTTTTCTTCTCTGGATGACGCTTTGCTTGCAGCACGCATTGATACTTTAGGGGGAGGATGTTATTCTAAAGCACCAAAGCTGCAGCAAGCAAAGGCAGCACAGTCTGCTGCTTGTGGCTGGAAAGCCAAACAGGATGTTTGTGACTGTTGCCATGGGAACAAAGGGGCAGTCCATTCTGTACTGAGCACCGGATGTTAGCTCAGTGGGTTTGTCATATGACCTGTACAGGATGTACATGGGTGGAGTTGGAGTTTCTCTCTGTATGTTGAAGAGAGCAGACATGTTTACTGGATGACTGCTAAAAGACACAAATAAAGACATGTAGATACGTTTACTGTCTGTGTCTGATTCCCCTCCCTGGGGATATGCAGGGAGGAGGAGAGAAGGAGAAGCAGTTGGTGTGTTTTCCTCACAGCCTGAGGAAGATCGCCGGAACGGACCTCGTGTTGTTTATCCTGCCGGGAGACGCCGGAGGGAGGTCTAAGGAATTCAGCCGGTGCCTGATCAGATAGGCACATACCGATGACCGGGTAGCAGAATTCCAACAAGGGTTAGGGTTAGGGTTAGGGTTAGGGTGAATGAACACCGCAAGAGCAATCCAAGATTAGGGTTAGGGTAAGGGTTAGGGTTAGGGTTAGTTTTAGGGTTAGGGTTAGGGTTAGTGTTAGGGTTAGGGTTAGGGTGAATGAACACCGCAAGAACAATCCAAGATAAGGGTTAGTGTTAGGTTTAGGTTTAGGTTTAGGGTTAGGGTTAGGGTTAGGGTTAGGGTTAGGGTTAGGGTTAGGGTTAGGATGAATGAACACCGCAAGAACAATCCAAGATTAGGGTTAGGGTTAGGGTTAGGGTTAGGGTTAGGGTTAGGGTTAGGGTTAGGGTTAGGGTTAGGATGAATCAACACTACAAGAACAATCCAAGATTAGGGTTAGGGTTAGGGTTAGGGTTAGGGTGAATGAACACCGCAAGAACAATCCAAGATTAGGGTTAGGGTTAGGGTTAGGGTTAGGGTTAGGGTTAGGGTTAGGGTTAGGGTTAGGATAAATGAACACCACAAGAACAATCCAAGATTAGGGTTAGGGTTAGGGTTAGGGTTAGGGTTAGGGTTAGGGTTAGGGTTAGGGTTAGGGTGAATGAACACCGCACGAACAATCCAAGAATAGGGTTAGGGTTAGGGTTAGGGTTAGGGTTAGGGTTAGGGTTAGGGTTAGGGTTAGGGTTAGGGTTAGGGTTAGGGTTAGGGTTAGGGTTAGGGTTAGGGTTAGGGTGAATGAACACCGCAAGAACAATCCAAGAATAGGGTTAGGGTTAGGGTTAGGGTTAGGGTTATGGTTAGGATGAATGAACACCACAAGAACAATCCAAGATTAGGGTTAGGGTTAGGGTTAGGGTTAGGGTTAGGGTTAGGGTTAGGGTTGGGGTTAGGGTTAGGGTTAGGGTTAGGGTTAGGGTTAGGGTTAGGGTTAGGGTTAGGATGAATGAACACCGCAAGAACAATCCAAGATAAGGGTTAGTGTTAGGGTTAGGGTTAGGGTTAGGGTTAGGGTTAGGGTTAGGGTGAATGAACACCGCAAGAACAATCCAAGATTAGGGTTAGGGTTAGGGTTAGGGTTAGGGTTAGGATGAATGAAAATCACAAGAACAATCCAAGATTAGGGTTAGGGTTAGGGTTAGGGTTAGGGTTAGGGTTAGGGTTAGGGTTAGGGTTAGGGTTAGGGTTAGGGTGAATGAACACCGCAAGAACAATCCAAGAATAGGGTTAGGGTTAGGGTTAGGGTTAGGGTTAGGGTTAGGGTTAGGGTTAGGGTTAGGGTTAGGGTTAGGGTAAGGGTTAGGGTTAGGGTTAGGGTGAATGAACACCGCAAGAACAATCCAAGATAAGGGTTAGTGTTAGGTTTAGGTTTAGGGTTAGGGTTAGCGTTAGGGTTAGGGTGAATGAACACCGCAAGAACAATCCAAGAATAGGGTTAGGGTTAGGGTTAGGGTTAGGGTTAGGGTTAGGGTTAGGGTTAGGGTTAGGGTTAGGGTTAGGGTTAGGGTTAGGGTTAGGGTTAGGGTTAGAGTGAATGAACACCGGAAGAACAATCCAAGAATAGGGTTAGGGTTAGGGTTAGGGTTAGGGTTAGGGTTAGGGTTAGGGTTAGGGTTGGGGTTAGGGTTAGGGTTAGGGTTAGGGTTAGGGTTAGGGTTAGGGTTAGGGTTAGGGTTAGGGTTAGGGTTAGGGTGAATGAACACCGCAAGAGCAATCCAAGATTAGGGTTAGGGTTAGGGTTAGGGTTACGGTTAGGGTTAGGGTTAGGGTTAGGATGAATGAACACAACAAGAACAATCCAAGATTAGGGTTAGGGTTAGGGTTAGGGTTAGGGTTAGGGTTAGGGATAGTGTGAATGAACAACGCAAGAACATACCAAGATTAGGGTTAGGGTTAGGGTTAGGGTTAGGGTTAGGGTTAGGGTGAATGAACACCGCAAGAACAATCCAAGATTAGGGTTAGGGTTAGGGTTAGGGTTAGGGTTAGGGTTAGGGTTAGGGTGAATGAACACCGCAAGAGCAATCCAAGATTAGGGTTAGGGTAAGGGTTAGGGTTAGGGTTAGGGTTAGGGTTAGGGTTAGTTTTAGGGTTAGGGTTAGGGTTAGGGTTAGGGTTAGGGTTAGGGTTAGGGTGAATGAACACCGCAAGAACAATCCAAGATAAGGGTTAGTGTTAGGTTTAGGGTTAGGGTTAGGGTTAGGGTTAGGGTTAGGGTTAGGGTTAGGATGAATGAACACCGCAAGAACAATCCAAGATTAGGGTTAGGGTTAGGGTTAGGGTTAGGGTTAGGGTTAGGGTTAGGGTTAGGGTTAGGATGAATCAACACTACAAGAACAATCCAAGATTAGGGTTAGGGTTAGGGTTAGGGTTAGGGTTAGGGTTAGGGTTAGGGTTAGGGTGAATGAACACCGCAAGAACAATCCAAGATTAGGGTTAGGGTTAGGGTTAGGGTTAGGGTTAGGGTTAGGGTTAGGGTTAGGGTTAGGGTTAGGGTGAATGAACACCGCAAGAACAATCCAAGATTAGGGTTAGGGTTAGGGTTAGGGTTAGGGTTAGGGTTAGGGTTAGGGTGAATGAACACCGCAAGAGCAATCCAAGATTAGGGTTAGGGTAAGGGTTAGGGTTAGGGTTAGGGTTAGTTTTAGGGTTAGGGTTAGGGTGAGGGTTAGGGTTAGGGTTAGGGTGAATGAACACCGCAAGAACAATCCAAGATAAGGGTTAGTGTTAGGTTTAGGGTTAGGGTTAGGGTTAGGGTTAGGGTTAGGGTTAGGGTTAGGGTTAGGGTTAGGGTTAGGATGAATGAACACCGCAAGAACAATCCAAGATTAGGGTTAGGGTTAGGGTTAGGGTTAGGGTTAGGGTTAGGGTTAGGGTTAGGGTTAGGGTTAGGGTTAGGGTTAGGGTTAGGATGAATCAACACTACAAGAACAATCCAAGATTAGGGTTAGGGTTAGGGTTAGGGTTAGGGTTAGGGTTAGGGTGAATGAACACCGCAAGAACAATCCAAGATTAGGGTTAGGGTTAGGGTTAGGGTTAGGGTTAGGGTTAGGGTTAGGGTTAGGGTTAGGGTTAGGGTTAGGGTGAATGAACACCGCAAGAACAATCCAAGAATAGGGTTAGGGTTAGGGTTAGGGTTAGGGTTAGGGTTAGGATGAATGAACACCGCAAGAACAATCCAAGATTAGGGTTAGGGTTAGGGTTAGGGTTAGGGTTAGGGTTAGGGTTGGGGTTAGGGTTAGGGTTAGGGTTAGGGTTAGGGTTAGGGTTAGGGTTAGGGTTAGGGTTAGGGTTAGGGTTAGGGTTAGGGTTAGGATGAATGAACACCGCAAGAACAATCCAAGATAAGGGTTAGTGTTAGTGTTAGGGTTAGTGTTAGGGTTAGGGTTAGGGTTAGGGTTAGGGTTAGGGTTAAGGTGAATGAACACCGCAAGAACAATCCAAGATTAGGGTTAGGGTTAGGGTTAGGGTTAGGGTTAGGGTTAGGGTTAGGATGAATGAACATCACAAGAACAATCCAAGATTAGGGTTAGGATTAGGGTTAGGGTTAGGGTTAGGGTTAGGGTTAGGGTTAGGGTTAGGGTTAGGGTGAATGAACACCGCAAGAACAATCCAAGAATAGGGTTAGGGTTAGGGTTAGGGTTAGGGTTAGGGTTAGGGTTAGGGTTAGGGTTAGGGTTAGGGTTAGGGTTAGGGTAAGGGTAAGGGTAAGGGTTAGGGTTAGGGTTAGGGTGAATGAACACCGCAAGAACAATCCAAGATAAGGGTTAGTGTTAGGTTTAGGTTTAGGGTTAGCGTTAGCGTTAGGGTTAGGGTGAATGAACACCGCAAGAACAATCCAAGAATAGGGTTAGGGTTAGGGTTAGGGTTAGGGTTAGGGTTAGGGTTAGGGTTAGGGTTAGGGTTAGGGTTAGGGTTAGGGTTAGAGTGAATGAACACCGGAAGAACAATCCAAGAATAGGGTTAGGGTTGGGTTAGGGTTAGGGTTAGGGTTAGGGTTAGGGTTAGGGTTAGGGTTGGGGTTAGGGTTAGGGTTAGGGTTAGGGTTAGGGTTAGGGTTAGGGTGAATGAACACCGCAAGAGCAATCCAAGATTAGGGTTAGGGTTAGGGTTAGGGTTAGGGTTAGGGTTAGGGTTAGGGTTAGGGTTAGGGTTAGGGTTAGGGTTAGGGTTAGGGTTAGGATGAATGAACACAACAAGAACAATCCAAGATTAGGGTTAGGGTTAGGGTTAGGGTTAGGGTTAGGGATAGTGTGAATGAACAACGCAAGAACATACCAAGATTAGGGTTAGGGTTAGGGTTAGGGTTAGGGTTAGGGTTAGGGTTAGGGTTAGGGTTAGGGTTAGGGTTAGGGTTAGGGTGAATGAACACCGCAAGAGCAATCCAAGATTAGGGTTAGGGTAAGGGTTAGGGTTAGGGTTAGGGTTAGGGTTAGGGTTAGGGTTAGGGTTAGGGTTAGGGTTAGGGTTAGGGTGAATGAACACCGCAAGAACAATCCAAGATAAGGGTTAGTGTTAGGTTTAGGGTTAGGGTTAGGGTTAGGGTTAGGGTTAGGGTTAGCGTTAGGGTTAGGGTTAGGGTTAGGATGAATGAACACCGCAAGAACAATCCAAGATTAGGGTTAGGGTTAGGGTTAGGGTTAGGGTTAGGGTTAGGGTTAGGGTTAGGGTTAGGGTTAGGGTTAGGGTTAGGATGAATCAACACTACAAGAACAATCCAAGATTAGGGTTAGGGTTAGGGTTAGGGTTAGGGTGAATGAACACCGCAAGAACAATCCAAGGTTAGGGTTAGGGTTAGGGTTAGGGTTAGGGTTAGGGTTAGGGTTAGGGTTAGGGTTAGGGTTAGGGTTAGGATAAATGAACACCACAAGAACAATCCAAGATTAGGGTTAGGGTTAGGGTTAGGGTTAGGGTTAGGGTTAGGGTTAGGGTTAGGGTTAGGGTTAGGGTTAGCGTAAGGGTTAGGGTTAGGGTTAGGGTTAGGGTGAATGAACACCGCACGAACAATCCAAGAATAGGGTTAGGGTTAGGGTTAGGGTTAGGGTTAGGGTTAGGGTTAGGGTTAGGGTTAGGATTAGGGTTAGGGTTAGGGTTAGGGTTAGGGTTAGGGTTAGGGTTAGGGTTAGGGTGAATGAACACCGCAAGAACAATCCAAGAATAGGGTTAGGGTTAGGGTTAGGGTTAGGGTTAGGATGAATGAACACCACAAGAACAATCCAAGATTAGGGTTAGGGTTAGGGTTAGGGTTAGGGTTAGGGTTAGGGTTAGGGTTAGGGTTAGGGTTAGGGTTGGGGTTAGGGTTAGGGT
>NW_028113047.1:70000-72500 GCF_964234715.1 Podarcis melisellensis | reverse complement strand
GAATGAACACCGCAAGAAATATCCAAGATTTGGGTTAGGGTTAGGGTTAGGGTTAAGGTTAGGGTTAGGGTTAGGGTTAGGGTTAGGGTTAGGGTTAGGGTTAGGGTGAATGAACACCGCAAGAGCAATCCAAGATTAGGGTTAGGGTAAGGGTTAGGGTTAGGGTTAGGGTTAGGGTTAGGGTTAGTTTTAGGGTTAGGGTTAGGGTTAGGGTTAGGGTTAGGGTTGGGGTTAGGGTTAGGGTTAGGGTTAGGGTTAGGGTTAGGGTTAGGGTTAGGGTTAGGGTTAGGGTTAGGGTTAGGGTTAGGGTGAATGAACACCGCAAGAACAATCCAAGATTAGGGTTAGGGTTAGGGTTAGGGTTAGGGTTAGGGTTAGGGTTAGGGTTAGGGTTAGGGTTAGGGTTAGGGTTAGGATTAGGGTTAGGATGAATGAACACTACAAGAACAATCCAAGATTAGGGTTAGGGTTAGGGTTAGGGTTAGGGTTAGGGTTAGGGTTAGGGTTAGGGTTAGGGTTAGGGTTAGGATGAATGAACACCACAAGAACAATCCAAGATTAGGGTTAGGGTTAGGGTTAGGGTTAGGGTTAGGGTTAGGGTTAGGGTTAGGATGAATGAACACCACAAGAACAATCCAAGATTAGGGTTAGGGTTAGGGTTAGGGTTAGGGTTGGGGTTAGGGTTAGGGTTAGGGTTAGGGTTAGGGTTAGGGTTAGGGTTAGGGTTAGGGTTAGGGTTAGGATGAATGAACACCACAAGAACAATCCAAGATTAGGGTTAGGGTTAGGGTTAGGGTTAGGGTTAGGGTTAGGGTTAGGGTGAATGAACAACGCAAGAACAATCCAAGATTAGGGTAAGGGTTAGGGTTAGGGTTAGGGTTAGGGTTAGGGTTAGGGTTAGGGTTAGGGTGAATGAACACCGCAAGAACAATCCAAGATTAGGGTTAGGGTTAGGGTTAGGGTTAGGGTTAGGGTTAGGGTTAGGGTTAGGGTTAGGGTTAGGGTTAGGGTTAGGGTTAGGGTTAGGGTTAGGGTTAGGGTGAATGAACACCGCAAGAACAATCCAAGATTAGGGTTAGGGTTAGGGTTAGGGTTAGGGTTAGGGTTGGGGTTAGGGTTAGGGTTAGGGTTAGGGTGAATGAACACCGCAAGAGCAATCCAAGATTAGGGTTAGGGTAAGGGTTAGGGATAGGGTTAGGGTTAGTTTTAGGGTTAGGGTTAGGGTTAGGGTTAGGGTTGGGGTTAGGGTTAAGGTTAGGGTTAGGGTTAGGGTTAGGGTTAGGGTTAGCGTTAGCGTTAGGGTTAGGGTTAGGGTTAGGGTTAGGATGAATGAACACCGCAAGAACAATCCAAGATTAGGGTTAGGGTTAGGGTTAGGGTTAGGGTTAGGGTTAGGGTTAGGGTTAGGGTTAGGGTTAGGGTTAGGGTTAGGGTTAGGGTTAGGGTTAGGGTGAATGAACACCGCAAGAACAATCCAAGATTAGGGTTAGGGTTAGGGTTAGGGTTAGGGTTAGGGTTAGGGTTAGGGTTAGGGTTAGGGTTAGGGTGAATGAACACCGCAAGAGCAATCCAAGATTAGGGTTAGGGTAAGGGTTAGGGTTACTGTTAGTTTTAGGGTTAGGGTTAGGGTTAGGGTTAGGGTTAGGGTTGGGGTTAGGGTTAGGGTTAGGGTTAGGGTTAGGGTTAGGGTTAGGGTTAGGGTTAGGGTTAGGGTTAGGATGAATGAACACCGCAAGAACAATCCAAGATTAGGGTTAGGGTTAGGGTTAGGGTTAGGGTTAGGGTTAGGGTTAGGTTTAGGTTTAGGGTTAGGGTTAGGGTTAGGGTTAGGGTTAGGGTTAGGGTTAGGGTGAATGAACACCGCAAGAACAATCCAAGAATAGGGTTAGGGTTAGTGTTAGGGTTAGGGTTAGGGTTAGGGTTAGGGTTAAGGTTAGGGTTAGGGTTAGGGTTAGGGTTAGGATGAATGAACACCACGAGAACAATCCAAGATTAGGGTTAGGGTTAGGGTTATGGCTAGGGTTGGGGTTAGGGTTAGGGTTAGGGTTAGGGTTAGGGTTAGGGTTAGGGTGAATGAACACCGCAAGAACAATCCAAGAATAGGGTTAGGGTTAGTGTTAGGGTTAGGGTTAGGGTTAAGGTTAGGGTTAGGGTTAGGGTTAGGGTTAGGGTTAGGGTTAGGATGAATGAACACCACAAGAACAATCCAAGATTAGGGTTAGGGTTAGGGTTATGGTTAGGGTTGGGGTTAGGGTTAGGGTTAGGGTTAGGGTTAGGGTTAGGGTTAGGGTTAGGGTAAGGGTTAGGGTTAGGGTTAGGATGAATGAACACCACAAGAACAATCCAAGATTAGGGTTAGGGTTAGGGTTAGGGTTAGGGTTAGGGTTAGGGTTAGGGTTAGGGTTAGGGTTAGGGTTAGGGTGAATGAACACCGCAAGAACAATCCAAGATTAGGGTTAGGGTTAGGGTTAGGGTTAGGGTTAGGGTTAGGGTTAGGGTT
>NW_028113047.1:42500-50000 GCF_964234715.1 Podarcis melisellensis | reverse complement strand
AGGGTTAGGGTTAGGGTTAGCGTTAGGGTTAGGGTGAATGAACACAGCATGAACAATCCAAGAATAGGGTTAGGGTTAGGGTTAGGGTTAGGGTTAGGGTTAGGGTTAGGGTTAGGGTTAGGGTTAGGGTTAGGGTTAGAGTGAATGAACACCGGAAGAACAATCCAAGAATAGGGTTAGGGTTAGGGTTAGGGTTAGGGTTAGGGTTAGGGTTGGGGTTGGGGTTAGGGTTAGGGTTAGGGTTAGGGTTAGGGTTAGGGTTAGGGTTAGGGTTAGGGTTAGGGTTAGGGTTAGGGTTAGGGTTAGGGTAGGGTTAGGGTTAGGATGAATGAACACTACAAGAACAATCCAAGATTAGGGTTAGGGTTAGGGTTAGGGTTAGGGTTAGGGTAAGGGTTAGGGTTAGGGTTAGGATGAATGAACACAACAAGAACAATCCAAGATTAGGGTTAGGGTTAGGGTTAGGGTTAGGGATAGTGTGAATGAACAACGCAAGAACATACCAAGATTAGGGTTAGGGTTAGGGTTAGGGTTAGGGTTAGGGTTAGGGTTAGGGTTAGGGTTAGGGTTAGGGTGAATGAACACCGCAAGAACAATCCAAGATTAGGGTTAGGGTTAGGGTTAGGGTTAGGGTTAGGGTTAGGGTGAATGAACACCGCAAGAGCAATCCAAGATTAGGGTTAGGGTTAGGGTAAGGGTTAGGGTTAGGGTTAGGGTTAGGGTTAGTTTTAGGGTTAGGGTTAGGGTTAGGGTTAGGGTTAGGGTTAGGGTTAGGGTTAGGGTTAGGGTTAGGGTGAATGAACACCGCAAGAACAATCCAAGATAAGGGTTAGTGTTAGGTTTAGGGTTAGGGTTAGGGTTAGGGTTAGGGTTAGGGTTAGGGTTAGCGTTAGGGTTAGGGTTAGGGTTAGGGTTAGGGTTAGGGTTAGGATGAATGAACACCGCAAGAACAATCCAAGATTAGGGTTAGGGTTAGGGTTAGGGTTAGGGTTAGGGTTAGGGTTAGGGTTAGGGTTAGGGTTAGGATGAATCAACACTACAAGAACAATCCAAGATTAGGGTTAGGGTTAGGGTTAGGGTTAGGGTTAGGGTGAATGAACACCGCAAGAACAATCCAAGATTAGGGTTAGGGTTAGGGTTAGGGTTAGGGTTAGGGTTAGGGTTAGGGTTAGGGTTAGGGTTAGGGTTAGGGTAAATGAACACCACAAGAACAATCCAAGTTTAGGGTTAGGGTTAGGGTTAGGGTTAGGGTTAGGGTTAGGGTTAGGGTTAGGGTTAGGGTTAGGGTGAATGAACACCGCACGAACAATCCAAGAATAGGGTTAGGGTTAGGGTTAGGGTTAGGGTTAGGGTTAGGGTTAGGGTTAGGGTTAGGGTTAGGGTGAATGAACACCGCAAGAACAATCCAAGAATAGGGTTAGGGTTAGGGTTAGGGTTAGGATGAATGAACACCACAAGAACAATCCAAGATTAGGGTCAGGGTTAGGGTTAGGGTTAGGGTTAGGGTTAGGGTTGGGGTTAGGGTTAGGGTTAGGGTTAGGGTTAGGGTTAGGGTTAGGGTTAGGGTTAGGGTTAGGATGAATGAACACCGCAAGAACAATCCAAGATAAGGGTTAGTGTTAGTGTTAGTGTTAGTGTTAGTGTTAGTGTTAGGGTTAGGGTTAGGGTTAGGGTTAGGGTTAGGGTCAGGGTTAGGGTTAGGGTTAGGGTTAGGGTTAGGTTGAATGAACACCGCAAGAACAATCCAAGATAAGGGTTAGTGTTAGTGTTAGTGTTAGGGTTAGGGTTAGGGTTAGGGTTAGGGTTAGGGTTAGGGTTAGGATGAATGAACATTACAAGAACAATCCAAGATTAGGGTTAGGGTTAGGGTTAGGGTTAGGGTTAGGGTTAGGGTTAGGGTTAGGGTTAGGGTTAGGGTTAGGGTGAATGAACACCGCAAGAACAATCCAAGATTAGGGTTAGGGTTAGGGTTAGGGTTAGGGTTAGGGTTAGGGTTAGGGTTAGGGTTAGGGTTAGGGTTAGGGTTAGGGTTAGGGTTAGGGTGAATGAACACCGCAAGAACAATCCAAGATTAGGGTTAGGGTAAGGGTTAGGATTAGGGTTAGGGTTAGGGTTAGGGTTAGGGTTAGGTTTAGGATGAATGAACACCGCAAGAACAATCCAAGATTAGGGTTAGGGTTAGGGTTAGGGTTAGGGTTAGGGTTAGGGTTAGGATGAATGAACACCGCAAGAACAATCCAAGATTAGGGTTAGGGCTAGGGTTAGGGTTAGGGTTAGGGTTAGGGTTAGGGTTAGGGTTAGGGTTAGGGTGAATGAACACCGCAAGAGCAATCCAAGATTAGGGTTAGGGTAAGGGTTAGGGTTAGGGTTAGGGTTAGGGTTAGTTTTAGGGTTAGGGTTAGGGTTAGGCTTAGGGTTAGGGTTGGGGTTAGGGTTAGGGTTAGGGTTAGGGTTAGGGTTAGGGTTAGGGTTAGGGTTAGGATGAATGAACACCGCAAGAACAATCCAAGATTAGGGTTAGGGTTAGGGTTAGGGTTAGGGTTAGGGTTGGTTAGGGTTTGGGTTAGGGTTTGGGTTAGGGTTAGGGTTAGGGTTAGGGTTAGGGTTAGGGTTAGGGTTAGGGTTAGGGTTAGGGTTAGGGTTAGGATGAATGAACACTACAAGAACAATCCAAGATTAGGGTTAGGGTTAGGGTTAGGGTTAGGGTTAGGGTTAGGGTGAATGAACACCGCAAGAACAATCCAAGATTAGGGTTAGGGTTAGGGTTAGGGTTAGGGTTAGGGTTAGGGTGAATGAACACCGCAAGAACAATCCAAGAATAGGGTTAGGGTTAGGGTTAGGGTTAGGGTTAGGGTTAGGGTTAGGGTTAGGGTTAGGGTTAGGGTTAGGGTTAGGGTGAATGAACACCGCAAGAACAATCCAAGATTAGGGTTAGGGTTAGGGTTAGGGTTAGGGTTAGGGTTAGGGTTAGGGTTAGGGTTACGGTTAGGATGAATGAACACCACAAGAACAGTCCAAGATTAGGGTTAGGGTTAGGGTTAGGGTGAATGAACACCGCAAGAACAATCCAAGAATAGGGTTAGGGTTAGGGTTAGGGTTAGGGTTAGGGTTAGGGTTAGGGTAAGGGTAAGGGTTAGGGTTAGGGTTAGGGTGAATGAACACCGCAAGAACAATCCAAGATAAGGGTTAGGGTTAGGGTTAGGGTTAGGGTTAGGGTTAGGGTTAGGGTTAGGGTTAGGGTTAGGGTTAGGGTGAATGAACACCGCAAGAACAATCCAAGATTAGGGTTAGGGTTAGGGTTAGGGTTAGGGTTAGGGTTAGGGTGAATGAACACCGCAAGAGCAATCCAAGATTAGGGTTAGGGTTAGGGTAAGGGTTAGGGTTAGGGTTAGGGTTAGGGTTAGGGTTAGTTTTAGGGTTAGGGTTAGGGTTAGGGTTAGGGTTAGGGTTAGGGTTAGGGTTAGGGTTAGGGTTAGGGTTAGGGTGAATGAACACCGCAAGAACAATCCAAGATAAGGGTTAGTGTTAGGTTTAGGGTTAGGGTTAGGGTTAGGGTTAGGGTTAGGGTTAGGGTTAGCGTTAGGGTTAGGGTTAGGGTTAGGGTTAGGGTTAGGGTTAGGATGAATGAACACCGCAAGAACAATCCAAGATTAGGGTTAGGGTTAGGGTTAGGGTTAGGGTTAGGGTTAGGGTTAGGGTTAGGATGAATCAACACTACAAGAACAATCCAAGATTAGGGTTAGGGTTAGGGTTAGGGTTAGGGTTAGGGTGAATGAACACCGCAAGAACAATCCAAGATTAGGGTTAGGGTTAGGGTTAGGGTTAGGGTTAGGGTTAGGGTTAGGGTTAGGGTTAGGGTTAGGGTTAGGGTTAGGGTAAATGAACACCACAAGAACAATCCAAGTTTAGGGTTAGGGTTAGGGTTAGGGTTAGGGTTAGGGTTAGGGTTAGGGTGAATGAACACCGCACGAACAATCCAAGAATAGGGTTAGGGTTAGGGTTAGGGTTAGGGTTAGGGTTAGGGTTAGGGTTAGGGTTAGGGTTAGGGTGAATGAACACCGCAAGAACAATCCAAGAATAGGGTTAGGGTTAGGGTTAGGGTTAGGATGAATGAACACCACAAGAACAATCCAAGATTAGGGTCAGGGTTAGGGTTAGGGTTAGGGTTAGGGTTAGGGTTGGGGTTAGGGTTAGGGTTAGGGTTAGGGTTAGGGTTAGGGTTAGGGTTAGGGTTAGGGTTAGGGTTAGGATGAATGAACACCGCAAGAACAATCCAAGATAAGGGTTAGTGTTAGTGTTAGTGTTAGTGTTAGTGTTAGTGTTAGGGTTAGGGTTAGGGTTAGGGTTAGGGTTAGGGTTAGGGTCAGGGTTAGGGTTAGGGTTAGGGTTAGGGTTAGGTTGAATGAACACCGCAAGAACAATCCAAGATAAGGGTTAGTGTTAGTGTTAGTGTTAGGGTTAGGGTTAGGGTTAGGGTAAGGGTTAGGGTTAGGGTTAGGATGAATGAACATTACAAGAACAATCCAAGATTAGGGTTAGGGTTAGGGTTAGGGTTAGGGTTAGGGTTAGGGTTAGGGTTAGGGTTAGGGTTAGGGTTAGGGTGAATGAACACCGCAAGAACAATCCAAGATTAGGGTTAGGGTTAGGGTTAGGGTTAGGGTTAGGGTTAGGGTTAGGGTTAGGGTTAGGGTTAGGGTTAGGGTTAGGGTTAGGGTTAGGGTGAATGAACACCGCAAGAACAATCCAAGATTAGGGTTAGGGTAAGGGTTAGGATTAGGGTTAGGGTTAGGGTTAGGGTTAGGGTTAGGTTTAGGATGAATGAACACCGCAAGAACAATCGAAGATTAGGGTTAGGGTTAGGGTTAGGGTTAGGGTTAGGGTTAGGGTTAGGGTTAGGATGAATGAACACCGCAAGAACAATCCAAGATTAGGGTTAGGGCTAGGGTTAGGGTTAGGGTTAGGGTTAGGGTTAGGGTTAGGGTTAGGGTGAATGAACACCGCAAGAGCAATCCAAGATTAGGGTTAGGGTAAGGGTTAGGGTTAGGGTTAGGGTTAGGGTTAGTTTTAGGGTTAGGGTTAGGGTTAGGCTTAGGGTTAGGGTTGGGGTTAGGGTTAGGGTTAGGGTTAGGGTTAGGGTTAGGGTTAGGGTTAGGGTTAGGATGAATGAACACCGCAAGAACAATCCAAGATTAGGGTTAGGGTTAGGGTTAGGGTTAGGGTTAGGGTTAGGGTTAGGGTTAGGGTTAGGGTTTGGGTTAGGGTTTGGGTTAGGGTTAGGGTTAGGGTTAGGGTTAGGGTTAGGGTTAGGGTTAGGGTTAGGGTTAGGGTTAGGGTTAGGGTTAGGGTTAGGATGAATGAACACTACAAGAACAATCCAAGATTAGGGTTAGGGTTAGGGTTAGGGTTAGGGTTAGGGTTAGGGTGAATGAACACCGCAAGAACAATCCAAGATTAGGGTTAGGGTTAGGGTTAGGGTTAGGGTTAGGGTTAGGGTGAATGAACACCGCAAGAACAATCCAAGAATAGGGTTAGGGTTAGGGTTAGGGTTAGGGTTAGGGTTAGGGTTAGGGTTAGGGTTAGGGTTAGGGTTAGGGTGAATGAACACCGCAAGAACAATCCAAGATTAGGGTTAGGGTTAGGGTTAGGGTTAGGGTTAGGGTTAGGGTTAGGGTTAGGGTTAGGGTTACGGTTAGGATGAATGAACACCACAAGAACAGTCCAAGATTAGGGTTAGGGTTAGGGTTAGGGTGAATGAACACCGCAAGAACAATCCAAGAATAGGGTTAGGGTTAGGGTTAGGGTTAGGGTTAGGGTTAGGGTTAGGGTTAGGGTTAGGGTAAGGGTAAGGGTTAGGGTTAGGGTTAGGGTGAATGAACACCGCAAGAACAATCCAAGATAAGGGTTAGTGTTAGGTTTAGGGTTAGGGTTAGGGTTAGCGTTAGGGTTAGGGTGAATGAACACCGCAAGAACAATCCAAGAATAGGGTTAGGGTTAGGGTTAGGGTTAGGGTTAGGGTTAGGGTTAGGGTTAGGGTTAGGGTTAGGGTTAGGGTTAGGGTTAGAGTGAATGAACACCGGAAGAACAATCCAAGAATAGGGTTAGGGTTAGGGTTATGGTTAGGGTTAGGGATAGGGTTAGGGTTAGGGTTAGGGTTAGGGTTAGGGTTAGGATGAATGAACACTACAAGAACAATCCAAGATAAGGGTTAGTGTTAGTGTTAGTGTTAGGGTTAGTGTTAGGGTTAGGGTTAGGGTTAGGGTTAGGGTTAGGGTTAGAGTTAGGGTTAGGGTTAGGTTTAGGATGAATGAACACCGCAAGAACAATTCAAGATTAGGGTTAGGGTTAGGGTTAGGGTTAGGGTTAGGGTTAGGGTTAGGGTTAGGGTTAGGGTTAGGGTTAGGATGAATGAACACTACAAGAACAATCCAAGATTAGGGTTAGGGTTAGGGTTAGGGTTAGGGTTAGGGTTAGGGTTAGGGTTAGGGTTAGGGTGAATGAACACCGCAAGAACAATCCAAGATTAGGGTTAGGGTTAGGGTTAGGGTTAGGGTTAAGGTTAGGGTTAGGGTTAGGGTTAGGGTTCGGGTTAGGGTGAATGAACACCGCAAGAACAATCCAAGGATAGGGTTAGGGTTAGGGTTAGGGTTAGGGTTAGGGTTAGGGTTAGGGTTAGGGTTAGGGTTAGGGTTAGGATTAGGGTTAGGGTTAGGGTTAGGGTTATGGTTAGGGTTAGGGTTAGGGTGAATGAACACCGCAAGAACAATCCAAGATTAGGGTTAGGGTTAGGGTTAGGGTTAGGGTTAGGGTTAGGGTTAGGGTTAGGATGAATGAACACCACAAGAACAATCCAAGATTAGGGTTAGGGTTAGGGTTAGGGTTAGGGTTAGGGTGAATGAACACCGCAAGAACAATCCAAGAATAGGGTTAGGGTTAGGGTTAGGGTTAGGATTAGGGTTAGGGTTAGGGTTAGGGTTAGGGTTAGGGTTAGGGTTAGGGTTAGGGTTAGGGTTAGGGTTAGGGTAAGGGTAAGGGTTAGGGTTAGGGTTAGGGTGAATGAACACCGCAAGAACAATCCAAGATAAGGGTTAGTGTTAGGTTTAGGGTTTGGGTTAGGGTTAGCGTTAGGGTTAGGGTGAATGAACACCGCAAGAACAATCCAAGAATAGGGTTAGGGTTAGGGTTAGGGTTAGGGTTAGGGTTAGGGTTAGGGTTAGGGTTAGGGTTAGGGTTAGGGTTAGGGTTAGAGTGAATGAACACCGCAAGAACAATCCAAGATAAGGGTTAGTGTTAGGTTTAGGGTTAGGGTTAGGGTTAGCGTTAGGGTTAGGGTGAATGAACACCGCAAGAACAATCCAAGAATAGGGTTAGGGTTAGGGTTAGGGTTAGGGTTAGGGTTAGGGTTAGGGTTAGGGTTAGGGTTAGGGTTAGGGTTAGGGTTAGGGTTAGGGTTAGAGTGAATGAACACCGGAAGAACAATCCAAGAATAGGGTTAGGGTTAGG
>NW_028113047.1:12500-30000 GCF_964234715.1 Podarcis melisellensis | reverse complement strand
TTAGGGTTAGGGTTAAGGTTAGGGTTAGGGTTAGGGTTAGGATGAATGAACACTACAAGAACAATCCAAGATTAGGGTTAGGGTTAGGGTTAGGGTTAGGGTGAATGAACACCGCAAGAGCAATCCAAGATTAGGGTTAGGGTTAGGGTTAGGGTTAGGGTTAGGGTTAGGGTTAGGGTTAGGGTTAGGGTTAGGGTTAGGGTTAGGGTTAGGGTTAGGGTTAGGGTTAGGGTTAGGATGAATGAACACAACAAGAACAATCCAAGATTAGGGTTAGGGTTAGGGTTAGGGTTAGTGTGAATGAACAGCGCAAGAACATACCAAGATTAGGGTTAGGGATAGGGTTAGGGTTAGGGTTAGGGTTAGGGTTAGGGTTAGGGTTAGGGTTAGGGTTAGGGTGAATGAACACCGCAAGAACAATCCAAGATTAGGGTTAGGGTTAGGGTTAGGGTTAGGGTTAGGGTTAGGGTTAGGGTTACGGTTAGGGTGAATGAACACCGCAAGAGCAATCCAAGATTAGGGTTAGGGTAAGGGTTAGGGTTAGGGTTAGTTTTAGGGTTAGGGTTAGGGTTAGGGTTAGGGTTAGGGTTAGGGTTAGGATGAATGAACACGACAAGAACAATCCAAGATAAGGGTTAGTGTTAGGTTTAGGGTTAGGGTTAGGGTTAGGGTTAGGGTTAGGATGAATGAACACCGCAAGAACAATCCAAGATTAGGGTTAGGGTTAGGGTTAGGGTTAGGGTTAGGGTTAGGGTTAGGGTTAGGATGAATGAACACTACAAGAACAATCCAAGATTAGGGTTAGGGTTAGGGTTAGGGTTAGGGTTAGGGTGAATGAACACCGCAAGAACAATCCAAGATTAGGGTTAGGGTTAGGGTTAGGGTTAGGGTTAGGGTTAGGGTTAGGGTTAGGGTTAGGGTTAGGGTTAGGGTGAATGAACACCGCAAGAACAATCCAATATTAGGGTTAGGGTTAGGGTTAGGGTTAGGGTTAGGGTTAGGGTTAGGGTTAGGGTTAGGGTGAATGAACACCGCAAGAGAAATCCAAGATTAGGGTTAGGGTAAGGGTTAGGGTTAGGGTTAGGGTTGGGGTTAGGGTTAGGGTTAGGGTTAGGGTTAGGGTTAGGGTTAGGGTTAGGGTTAGGGTTAGGGTTAGGGTTAGGTTTAGGATGAATGAACACCGCAAGAACAATCCAAGATTAGGGTTAGGGTTAGGGTTAGGGTTAGGGTTAGGGTTAGGGTTAGGGTTAGGGTTAGATTTAGATTTAGATTTAGATTTAGGGTTAGGGTTAGGGTTAGGGTTAGGGTTAGGGTTAGGGTTAGGGTTAGGGTTAGGATGAATGAACACTACAAGAACAATCCAAGATTAGGGTTAGGGTTAGGGTTAGGGTTAGGGTTAGGGTGAATGAACACCGCAAGAACAGTCCAAGATTAGGGTTAGGGTTAGGCTTAGGGTTAGGATGAATGAACACCACAAGAACAATCCAAGATTAGGGTTAGGGTTAGGGTTAGGGTTAGGGTTAGGGTTAGGGTTAGGGTTAGGGTTAGGGTTAGGGTTAGGGTTAGGGTTAGGGTTAGGGTGAATGAACACCGCAAGAACAATCCAAGAATAGGGTTAGGGTTAGTGTTAGGGTTAGGGTTAGGGTTAGGGTTAGGGTTAAGGTTAGGGTTAGGGTTAGGGTTAGGGTTAGGGTTAGGATGAATGAACACCACAAGAACAATCCAAGATTAGGGTTAGGGTTAGGGTTTAGGTTAGGGTTGGGGTTAGGGTTAGGGTTAGGGTTAGGGTTAGGGTTAGGGTTAGGGTTAGGGTGAGGGTTAGGGTTAGGGTTAGGGTTAGGATGAATGAACACCACAAGAACAATCCAAGATTAGGGTTAGGGTTAGGGTTAGGGTGAATGAACACCGCAAGAACAATCCAAGATTAGGGTTAGGGTTAGGGTTAGGGTTAGGGTTAGGGTTAGGGTTAGGGTTAGGGTTAGGGTTAGGGTTAGGGTTAGGGTTAGGGTTAGGGTTAGGGTTAAGGTTAAGGTTGTTGGAATTCTAGCCCGTCTTGAGGTATGTGCCTATCTGTTCAGGCACCGGCTGAATTCCTTAGACCTCCCTCCGGCGACTCCCGGCAGGATAAAACATACGCGAGGTCCGTTCCGGCGATTTTCCTCAGGCTGTGAGGAAAACACACCAACTGCTACTCTCTCCCCTTTGGTGTCCCCAGGGAGGGGAAAGAAGCAGACAGAAATCTATTTACATCTTTTATTCCTGTCTTTTACTTCAGTACAGAGAAAACATGTCTGCACTCATCAGCAGTTAGAATAAACTCCACCCATGTACATCCTGTACAGGTCATATGACAAACCCACTGAGCTAACATCCGGTGCTCAGTACAGAATGGACTGCCCCTTTGTTCCCATGGCAACAGTCACAAACTTCCTGTTTGGCTTTCCAGCCACAAGCAGCAGTCTTGGCTGCTATAGCCTTTGCTTGCTGCCGCATTGGTGCTTTAGAATAACAAAGGTTAGGGTTAGGATTAGGGTTAGGGTTAGGGTTAGGGTTAGGGTTAGGGTTAGGGTTAGGGTTAGGGTTAGGGTTAGGGTGAATGAACACCGCAAGAACAATCCAAGAATAGGGTTAGGGTTAGGCTTAGGGTTAGGGTTAGGGTTAGGGTTAGGGTTAGGGTTAGGGTTAGGGTTAGGGTTAGGGTTAGGGTTAGGATGAATGAACACCACAAGAACAATCCAAGATTAGGGTTAGGGTTAGGGTTAGGGTTAGGGTTAGGGTTGGGGTTAGGGTTAGGGTTAGGGTTAGGGTTAGGGTTAGGGTTAGGGTTAGGGTTAGGGTTAGGATGAATGAACACCACAAGAACAATCCAAGATTAGGGTTAGGGTTAGGGTTAGGGTTAGGGTTAGGGTTAGGGTTAGGGTTAGGGTTAGGGTGAATGAACACCGCAAGAACAATCCAAGAATAGGGTTAGGGTTAGGGTTAGGGTTAGGGTTAGGGTTAGGGTTAGGGTTAGGATGAATGAACACCACAAGAACAATCCAAGATTAGGGTTAGGGTTAGGGTTAGGGTTAGGGTTAGGGTTGGGGTTAGGGTTAGGGTTAGGGTTAGGGTTAGGGTTAGGGTTAGGGTTAGGGTTAGGGTTAGGGTTAGGGTTAGGATGAATGAACACCACAAGAACAATCCAAGATTAGGGTTAGGGTTAGGGTTAGGGTTAGGGTTAGGGTTAGGGTGAATGAACAACGCAAGAACAATCCAAGATTAGGGTAAGGGTTAGGGTTAGGGTTAGGGTTAGGGTTAGGGTTAGGGTGAATGAACACCGCAAGAACAATCCAAGAATAGGGTTAGGGTTAGGGTTAGGGTTAGGGTTAGGGTGAATGAACACCGCAAGAACAATCCAAGAATAGGGTTAGGGTTAGGGTTAGGGTTAGGGTTAGGGTTAGGGTGAATGAACAACGCAAGAACAATCCAAGATTAGGGTTAGGGTTAGGGTTAGGGTTAGGGTTAGGGTTAGGGTTAGGGTTAGGGTTAGGGTGAATGAACACCGCAAGAACAATCCAAGATTAGGGTTAGGGTTAGGGTTAGGGTTAGGGTTAGGGTTAGGGTTAGGTTTAGGGTTAGGATGAATGAACACCACAAGAACAATCCAAGATTAGGGTTAGGGTTAGGGTTAGGGTTAGGGTTAGGGTTAGGGTGAATGAACACCGCAAGAACAATCGAAGAATAGGGTTAGGGTTAGGGTTAGGGTTAGGGTTAGGGTTAGGGTTAGGGTTAGGGTAAGGGTTAGGGTTAGGGTTAGGGTGAATGAACACCGCAAGAACAATCCAAGATAAGGGTTAGTGTTAGGTTTAGGGTTAGGGTTAGGGTTAGCGTTAGGGTTAGGGTGAATGAACACCGCAAGAACAATCCAAGAATAGGGTTAGGGTTAGGGTTAGGGTTAGGGTTAGGGTTAGGGTTAGGGTTAGGGTTAGGGTTAGGGTTAGGGTTAGGGTTAGGGTTAGGGTTAGGGTTAGGGTTAGGGTTAGGGTTAGAGTGAATGAACACCGGAAGAACAATCCAAGAATAGGGTTAGGGTTAGGGTTAGGGTTAGGGTTAGGGTTAGGGTTAGGGTTAGGGTTAGGGTTAGGGTTAGGGTTAGGGTTAGGGTTAGGGTTAAGGTTAGGGTTAGGGTTAGGGTTAGGATGAATGAACACTACAAGAACAATCCAAGATTAGGGTTAGGGTTAGGGTTAGGGTTAGGGTGAATGAACACCGCAAGAGCAATCCAAGATTAGGGTTAGGGTTAGGGTTAGGGTTAGGGTTAGGGTTAGGGTTAGGGTTAGGGTTAGGGTTAGGGTTAGGGTTAGGGTTAGGGTTAGGGTTAGGATGAATGAACACAACAAGAACAATCCAAGATTAGGGTTAGGGTTAGGGTTAGGGTTAGTGTGAATGAACAGCGCAAGAACATACCAAGATTAGGGTTAGGGATAGGGTTAGGGTTAGGGTTAGGGTTAGGGTTAGGGTTAGGGTTAGGGTTAGGGTGAATGAACACCGCAAGAACAATCCAAGATTAGGGTTAGGGTTAGGGTTAGGGTTAGGGTTAGGGTTAGGGTTAGGGTTACGGTTAGGGTGAATGAACACCGCAAGAGCAATCCAAGATTAGGGTTAGGGTAAGGGTTAGGGTTAGGGTTAGTTTTAGGGTTAGGGTTAGGGTTAGGGTTAGGGTTAGGGTTAGGGTTAGGATGAATGAACACGACAAGAACAATCCAAGATAAGGGTTAGTGTTAGGTTTAGGGTTAGGGTTAGGGTTAGGGTTAGGGTTAGGATGAATGAACACCGCAAGAACAATCCAAGATTAGGGTTAGGGTTAGGGTTAGGGTTAGGGTTAGGGTTAGGGTTAGGGTTAGGATGAATGAACACTACAAGAACAATCCAAGATTAGGGTTAGGGTTAGGGTTAGGGTTAGGGTTAGGGTGAATGAACACCGCAAGAACAATCCAAGATTAGGGTTAGGGTTAGGGTTAGGGTTAGGGTTAGGGTTAGGGTTAGGGTTAGGGTTAGGGTTAGGGTTAGGGTGAATGAACACCGCAAGAACAATCCAATATTAGGGTTAGGGTTAGGGTTAGGGTTAGGGTTAGGGTTAGGGTTAGGGTTAGGGTTAGGGTTAGGGTGAATGAACACCGCAAGAGAAATCCAAGATTAGGGTTAGGGTAAGGGTTAGGGTTAGGGTTAGGGTTGGGGTTAGGGTTAGGGTTAGGGTTAGGGTTAGGGTTAGGGTTAGGGTTAGGGTTAGGGTTAGGGTTAGGGTTAGGGTTAGGGTTAGAGTGAATGAACACCGGAAGAACAATCCAAGAATAGGGTTAGGGTTAGGGTTAGGGTTAGGGTTAGGGTTAGGGTTAGGGTTAGGGTTAGGGTTAGGGTTAGGGTTAGGGTTAGGGTTAGGGTTAAGGTTAGGGTTAGGGTTAGGGTTAGGATGAATGAACACTACAAGAACAATCCAAGATTAGGGTTAGGGTTAGGGTTAGGGTTAGGGTGAATGAACACCGCAAGAGCAATCCAAGATTAGGGTTAGGGTTAGGGTTAGGGTTAGGGTTAGGGTTAGGGTTAGGGTTAGGGTTAGGGTTAGGGTTAGGGTTAGGGTTAGGGTTAGGGTTAGGGTTAGGGTTAGGGTTAGGATGAATGAACACAACAAGAACAATCCAAGATTAGGGTTAGGGTTAGGGTTAGGGTTAGTGTGAATGAACAGCGCAAGAACATACCAAGATTAGGGTTAGGGATAGGGTTAGGGTTAGGGTTAGGGTTAGGGTTAGGGTTAGGGTTAGGGTTAGGGTTAGGGTGAATGAACACCGCAAGAACAATCCAAGATTAGGGTTAGGGTTAGGGTTAGGGTTAGGGTTAGGGTTAGGGTTAGGGTTACGGTTAGGGTGAATGAACACCGCAAGAGCAATCCAAGATTAGGGTTAGGGTAAGGGTTAGGGTTAGGGTTAGTTTTAGGGTTAGGGTTAGGGTTAGGGTTAGGGTTAGGGTTAGGGTTAGGATGAATGAACACGACAAGAACAATCCAAGATAAGGGTTAGTGTTAGGTTTAGGGTTAGGGTTAGGGTTAGGGTTAGGGTTAGGATGAATGAACACCGCAAGAACAATCCAAGATTAGGGTTAGGGTTAGGGTTAGGGTTAGGGTTAGGGTTAGGGTTAGGGTTAGGATGAATGAACACTACAAGAACAATCCAAGATTAGGGTTAGGGTTAGGGTTAGGGTTAGGGTTAGGGTGAATGAACACCGCAAGAACAATCCAAGATTAGGGTTAGGGTTAGGGTTAGGGTTAGGGTTAGGGTTAGGGTTAGGGTTAGGGTTAGGGTTAGGGTTAGGGTGAATGAACACCGCAAGAACAATCCAATATTAGGGTTAGGGTTAGGGTTAGGGTTAGGGTTAGGGTTAGGGTTAGGGTTAGGGTTAGGGTGAATGAACACCGCAAGAGAAATCCAAGATTAGGGTTAGGGTAAGGGTTAGGGTTAGGGTTAGGGTTGGGGTTAGGGTTAGGGTTAGGGTTAGGGTTAGGGTTAGGGTTAGGGTTAGGGTTAGGGTTAGGGTTAGGGTTAGGGTTAGGTTTAGGATGAATGAACACCGCAAGAACAATCCAAGATTAGGGTTAGGGTTAGGGTTAGGGTTAGGGTTAGGGTTAGGGTTAGGGTTAGGGTTAGATTTAGATTTAGATTTAGATTTAGGGTTAGGGTTAGGGTTAGGGTTAGGGTTAGGGTTAGGGTTAGGGTTAGGGTTAGGATGAATGAACACTACAAGAACAATCCAAGATTAGGGTTAGGGTTAGGGTTAGGGTTAGGGTTAGGGTGAATGAACACCGCAAGAACAGTCCAAGATTAGGGTTAGGGTTAGGCTTAGGGTTAGGATGAATGAACACCACAAGAACAATCCAAGATTAGGGTTAGGGTTAGGGTTAGGGTTAGGGTTAGGGTTAGGGTTAGGGTTAGGGTTAGGGTTAGGGTTAGGGTTAGGGTTAGGGTTAGGGTTAGGGTGAATGAACACCGCAAGAACAATCCAAGAATAGGGTTAGGGTTAGGGTTAGTGTTAGGGTTAGGGTTAGGGTTAGGGTTAGGGTTAAGGTTAGGGTTAGGGTTAGGGTTAGGGTTAGGGTTAGGATGAATGAACACCACAAGAACAATCCAAGATTAGGGTTAGGGTTAGGGTTTAGGTTAGGGTTGGGGTTAGGGTTAGGGTTAGGGTTAGGGTTAGGGTTAGGGTTAGGGTTAGGGTGAGGGTTAGGGTTAGGGTTAGGGTTAGGATGAATGAACACCACAAGAACAATCCAAGATTAGGGTTAGGGTTAGGGTTAGGGTGAATGAACACCGCAAGAACAATCCAAGATTAGGGTTAGGGTTAGGGTTAGGGTTAGGGTTAGGGTTAGGGTTAGGGTTAGGGTTAGGGTTAGGGTTAGGGTTAGGGTTAGGGTTAGGGTTAGGGTTAAGGTTAAGGTTGTTGGAATTCTAGCCCGTCTTGAGGTATGTGCCTATCTGTTCAGGCACCGGCTGAATTCCTTAGACCTCCCTCCGGCGACTCCCGGCAGGATAAAACATACGCGAGGTCCGTTCCGGCGATTTTCCTCAGGCTGTGAGGAAAACACACCAACTGCTACTCTCTCCCCTTTGGTGTCCCCAGGGAGGGGAAAGAAGCAGACAGAAATCTATTTACATCTTTTATTCCTGTCTTTTACTTCAGTACAGAGAAAACATGTCTGCACTCATCAGCAGTTAGAATAAACTCCACCCATGTACATCCTGTACAGGTCATATGACAAACCCACTGAGCTAACATCCGGTGCTCAGTACAGAATGGACTGCCCCTTTGTTCCCATGGCAACAGTCACAAACTTCCTGTTTGGCTTTCCAGCCACAAGCAGCAGTCTTGGCTGCTATAGCCTTTGCTTGCTGCCGCATTGGTGCTTTAGAATAACAAAGGTTAGGGTTAGGATTAGGGTTAGGGTTAGGGTTAGGGTTAGGGTTAGGGTTAGGGTTAGGGTTAGGGTTAGGGTTAGGGTGAATGAACACCGCAAGAACAATCCAAGAATAGGGTTAGGGTTAGGCTTAGGGTTAGGGTTAGGGTTAGGGTTAGGGTTAGGGTTAGGGTTAGGGTTAGGGTTAGGGTTAGGGTTAGGATGAATGAACACCACAAGAACAATCCAAGATTAGGGTTAGGGTTAGGGTTAGGGTTAGGGTTAGGGTTGGGGTTAGGGTTAGGGTTAGGGTTAGGGTTAGGGTTAGGGTTAGGGTTAGGGTTAGGGTTAGGATGAATGAACACCACAAGAACAATCCAAGATTAGGGTTAGGGTTAGGGTTAGGGTTAGGGTTAGGGTTAGGGTTAGGGTTAGGGTTAGGGTGAATGAACACCGCAAGAACAATCCAAGAATAGGGTTAGGGTTAGGGTTAGGGTTAGGGTTAGGGTTAGGGTTAGGGTTAGGATGAATGAACACCACAAGAACAATCCAAGATTAGGGTTAGGGTTAGGGTTAGGGTTAGGGTTAGGGTTGGGGTTAGGGTTAGGGTTAGGGTTAGGGTTAGGGTTAGGGTTAGGGTTAGGGTTAGGGTTAGGGTTAGGGTTAGGATGAATGAACACCACAAGAACAATCCAAGATTAGGGTTAGGGTTAGGGTTAGGGTTAGGGTTAGGGTTAGGGTGAATGAACAACGCAAGAACAATCCAAGATTAGGGTAAGGGTTAGGGTTAGGGTTAGGGTTAGGGTTAGGGTTAGGGTGAATGAACACCGCAAGAACAATCCAAGAATAGGGTTAGGGTTAGGGTTAGGGTTAGGGTTAGGGTGAATGAACACCGCAAGAACAATCCAAGAATAGGGTTAGGGTTAGGGTTAGGGTTAGGGTTAGGGTTAGGGTGAATGAACAACGCAAGAACAATCCAAGATTAGGGTTAGGGTTAGGGTTAGGGTTAGGGTTAGGGTTAGGGTTAGGGTTAGGGTTAGGGTTAGGGTTAGGGTGAATGAACACCGCAAGAACAATCCAAGATTAGGGTTAGGGTTAGGGTTAGGGTTAGGGTTAGGGTTAGGGTTAGGGTTAAGGTAAAGGTTAGGGTTAGGATTAGGGTTAGGGTTAGGGTTAGGGTTAGGGTTAGGGTTAGGGTTAGGGTTAGGGTTAGGGTTAGGGTTAGGGTTAGGGTGAATGAACACCGCAAGAACAATCCAAGATTAGGGTTAGGGTTAGGGTTAGGGTTAGGGTTAGGGTTAGGGTTAGGGTTAGGGTTAGGGTTAGGGTTAGGGTTAGGGTTAGGGTTAGGGTTAGGGTGAATGAACACCGCAAGAACAATCCAATATTAGGGTTAGGGTTAGGGTTAGGGTTAGGGTTAGGGTTAGGGTTAGGGTGAATGAACACCGCAAGAGAAATCCAAGATTAGGGTTAGGGTAAGGGTTAGGGTTAGGGTTAGGGTTGGGGTTAGGGTTAGGGTTAGGGTTAGGGTTAGGGTTAGGGTTAGGGTTAGGGTTAGGGTTAGGTTTAGGATGAATGAACACCGCAAGAACAATCCAAGATTAGGGTTAGGGTTAGGGTTAGGGTTAGGGTTAGGGTTAGGGTTAGGGTTAGATTTAGATTTAGATTTAGATTTAGGGTTAGGGTTAGGGTTAGGGTTAGGGTTAGGGTTAGGGTTAGGGTTAGGGTTAGGATGAATGAACACTACAAGAACAATCCAAGATTAGGGTTAGGGTTAGGGTTAGGGTTAGGGTTAGGGTGAATGAACACCGCAAGAACAGTCCAAGATTAGGGTTAGGGTTAGGCTTAGGGTTAGGATGAATGAACACCACAAGAACAATCCAAGATTAGGGTTAGGGTTAGGGTTAGGGTTAGGGTTAGGGTTAGGGTTAGGGTTAGGGTTAGGGTGAATGAACACCGCAAGAACAATCCAAGAATAGGGTTAGGGTTAGTGTTAGGGTTAGTGTTAGGGTTAGGGTTAGGGTTAAGGTTAGGGTTAGGGTTAGGGTTAGGGTTAGGGTTAGGATGAATGAACACCACAAGAACAATCCAAGATTAGGGTTAGGGTTAGGGTTTAGGTTAGGGTTGGGGTTAGGGTTAGGGTTAGGGTTAGGGTTAGGGTGAGGGTTAGGGTTAGGGTTAGGGTTAGGGTTAGGATGAATGAACACCACAAGAACAATCCAAGATTAGGGTTAGGGTTAGGGTTAGGGTGAATGAACACCGCAAGAACAATCCAAGATTAGGGTTAGGGTTAGGGTTAGGGTTAGGGTTAGGGTTAGGGTTAGGGTTAGGGTTAGGGTTAGGGTTAGGGTTAGGGTTAGGGTTAGGGTTAGGGTTAAGGTTAAGGTTGTTGGAATTCTAGCCCGTCTTGAGGTATGTGCCTATCTGTTCAGGCACCGGCTGAATTCCTTAGACCTCCCTCCGGCGACTCCCGGCAGGATAAAACATACGCGAGGTCCGTTCCGGCGATTTTCCTCAGGCTGTGAGGAAAACACACCAACTGCTACTCTCTCCCCTTTGGTGTCCCCAGGGAGGGGAAAGAAGCAGACAGAAATCTATTTACATCTTTTATTCCTGTCTTTTACTTCAGTACAGAGAAAACATGTCTGCACTCATCAGCAGTTAGAATAAACTCCACCCATGTACATCCTGTACAGGTCATATGACAAACCCACTGAGCTAACATCCGGTGCTCAGTACAGAATGGACTGCCCCTTTGTTCCCATGGCAACAGTCACAAACTTCCTGTTTGGCTTTCCAGCCACAAGCAGCAGTCTTGGCTGCTATAGCCTTTGCTTGCTGCCGCATTGGTGCTTTAGAATAACAAAGGTTAGGGTTAGGATTAGGGTTAGGGTTAGGGTTAGGGTTAGGGTTAGGGTTAGGGTTAGGGTTAGGGTTAGGGTTAGGGTTAGGGTTAGGGTGAATGAACACCGCAAGAACAATCCAAGAATAGGGTTAGGGTTAGGGTTAGGGTTAGGGTTAGGGTTAGGGTTAGGGTTAGGGTTAGGGTTAGGGTTAGGGTTAGGGTTAGGATGAATGAACACCACAAGAACAATCCAAGATTAGGGTTAGGGTTAGGGTTAGGGTTAGGGTTAGGGTTGGGGTTAGGGTTAGGGTTAGGGTTAGGGTTAGGGTTAGGGTTAGGGTTAGGATGAATGAACACCACAAGAACAATCCAAGATTAGGGTTAGGGTTAGGGTTAGGGTTAGGGTTAGGGTTAGGGTTAGGGTTAGGGTTAGGGTTAGGGTTAGGGTTAGGGTGAATGAACACCGCAAGAACAATCCAAGAATAGGGTTAGGGTTAGGGTTAGGGTTAGGGTTAGGGTTAGGGTTAGGGTTAGGGTTAGGATGAATGAACACCACAAGAACAATCCAAGATTAGGGTTAGGGTTAGGGTTAGGGTTAGGGTTAGGGTTGGGGTTAGGGTTAGGGTTAGGGTTAGGGTTAGGGTTAGGGTTAGGGTTAGGGTTAGGGTTAGGATGAATGAACACCACAAGAACAATCCAAGATTAGGGTTAGGGTTAGGGTTAGGGTTAGGGTTAGGGTTAGGGTGAATGAACAACGCAAGAACAATCCAAGATTAGGGTAAGGGTTAGGGTTAGGGTTAGGGTTAGGGTTAGGGTGAATGAACACCGCAAGAACAATCCAAGAATAGGGTTAGGGTTAGGGTTAGGGTTAGGGTTAGGGTGAATGAACACCGCAAGAACAATCCAAGAATAGGGTTAGGGTTAGGGTTAGGGTTAGGGTTAGGGTTAGGGTTAGGGTTAGGGTTAGGGTGAATGAACAACGCAAGAACAATCCAAGATTAGGGTTAGGGTTAGGGTTAGGGTTAGGGTTAGGGTTAGGGTTAGGGTTAGGGTTAGGGTGAATGAACACCGCAAGAACAATCCAAGATTAGGGTTAGGGTTAGGGTTATGGTTAGGGTTAGGGTTAGGGTTAAGGTAAAGGTTAGGGTTAGGATTAGGGTTAGGGTTAGGGTTAGGGTTAGGGTTAGGGTTAGGGTTAGGGTTAGGGTTAGGGTTAGGGTTAGGGTTAGGATGAATGAACACCACAAGAACAATCCAAGATTAGGGTTAGGGTTAGGGTTAGGGTTAGGGTTAGGGTTAGGGTTGGGGTTAGGGTTAGGGTTAGGGTTAGGGTTAGGGTTAGGGTTAGGGTTGGGGTTGGGGTTAGGGTTGGGGTTGGGGTTAGGGTTAGGGTTAGGGTTAGGGTTTGGGTTAGGGTTAGGGTTAGGGTTAGGGTTAGGATGAATGAACACCGCAAGAACAATCCAAGATTAGGGTTAGGGTTAGGGTTAGGGTTAGGGTTAGGGTTAGGGTTAGGGTTAGGGTTAGGGTTAGGGTGAATGAATTCGCAAGAAATATCCAAGATTTGGGTTAGGGTTAGGGTTAGGGTTAGGGTTAAGGTTAGGGTTAGGGTTAGGGTTAGGGTTAGGGTTAGGGTTAGGGTTAGGGTGAATGAACACCGCAAGAGCAATCCAAGATTAGGGTTTGGGAAGGGTTAGGGTTAGGGTTAGGGTTAGGGTTAGGGTTAGTTTTAGGGTTAGGGTTAGGGTTAGGGTTATGGTTAGGGTTGGGGTTAGGGTTAGCGTTAGCGTTAGGGTTAGGGTTAGGGTTAGGGTTTGGGTTAGGGTTAGGATGAATGAACACCGCAAGAACAATCCAGCATTAGGGTTAGGGTTAGGGTTAGGGTTAGGGTTAGGGTTAGGGTTAGGGTTAGGGTTAGGGTTAGGGTTAGGATTAGGGTTAGGGTTAGGATGAATGAACACTACAAGAACAATCCAAGATTAGGGTTAGGGTTAGGGTTAGGGTTAGGGTTAGGGTTAGGGTTAGGGTTAGGGTTAGGGTTAGGGTTAGGGTTAGGGTGAATGAACACCACAAGAACAATGCAAGATTAGGGTTAGGGTTAGGGTTAGGGTTAGGGTTAGGGTTAGGGTTAGGGTTAGGGTGAATGAACACCGCAAGAACAATCCAAGAATAGGGTTAGGGTTAGGGTTAGGGTTAGGGTTAGGGTTAGGATGAATGAACACCGCAAGAACAATCCAAGAAAAGGGTTAGGGTTAGGGTTAGGGTTAGGGTTAGGGTTAGGGTTAGGGTTAGGATGAATGAACACCACAAAAACAATCCAAGATTAGGGTTAGGGTTAGGGTTAGGGTTAGGGTTAGGGTGAATGAACACCGCAAGAACAATCCAAGATTAGGGTTAGGGTTAGGGTTAGGGTTAGGGTTAGGGTTAGGGTAAGGGTTAGGATGAATGAACACCGCAAGAACAATCTAAGATTAGGGTTAGGGTTAGGGTTACGGTTAGGATGAATGAACACTACAAGAACAATCCAAGATTAGGGTTAGAGTTAGGGTTAGGGTTAGGGTTAGGGTTAGGGTTAGGGTTAGGGTTAGGGTTAGGGTTCGGGTTAGGGTTAGGGTGAATGAACACCGCAAGAACAATCCAAGATTAGGGTTAGGGTTAGGGTTAGGGTTAGGGTTAGGGTTAGGGTTAGGGTTAGGGTTAGGGTTAGGGTTAGGGTTAGGGTTAGGGTTGGGGTTATGATTAGGGTTAGGGTTAGGGTTAGGATGAATGAACACTACAAGAACAATCCAAGATTAGGGTTAGGGTTAGGGTTAGGGTTAGGGTTAGGGTTAGGGTTAGGGTTAGGGTTAGGGTTAGGGTGAATGAACACCACAAGAACAATGCAAGATTAGGGTTAGGGTTAGGGTTAGGGTTAGGGTTAGGGTGAATGAACATAGCAAGAACAATCCAAGAATAGGGTTAGGGTTAGGGTTAGGGTTAGGATGAATGAACACCGCAAGAACAATCCAAGATTAGGGTTAGGGTTAGGGTTAGGGTTAGGGTTAGGGTTAGGGTTAGGGTTAGGGTTAGGATGAATGAACACCACAAAAACAATCCAAGATTAGGGTTAGGGTTAGGGTTAGGGTTAGGGTTAGGGTTATGGTGAATGAACACCGCAAGAACAATCCAAGATTAGGGTTAGGGTTAGGGTTAGGGTTAGGGTTAGGGTTAGGGTTAGGGTTAGGGTTAGGGTTAGGGTTAGGGTTAGGGTTAGGGTGAATGAACACCGCAAGAACAATCCAAGAATAGGGTTAGGGTTAGGGTTAGGGTTAGGGTTAGGGTTAGGGTTAGGGTTAGGGTTAGGGTTAGGGTTAGGGTTAGGGTTAGGATGAATGAACACCGCAAGAACAATCCAGCATTAGGGTTAGGGTTAGGGTTAGGGTTAGGGTTAGGGTTAGGGTTAGGGTTAGGGTTAGGGTTAGGGTTAGGGTTAGGGTTAGGGTGAATGAACACCGCAAGAACAATCCAAGAATAGGGTTAGGGTTAGGGTTAGGGTTAGGGTTAGGGTTAGGGTTAGGGTTAGGGTTAGGGTTAGGGTTAGGGTTAGGGTTAGGGTTAGGGTTAGGATGAATGAACACCACAAGAACAATCCAAGATTAGGGTTAGGGTTAGGGTTAGGGTTAGGGTTAGGGTTGGGGTTAGGGTTAGGGTTAGGGTTAGGGTTAGGGTTAGGGTTAGGGTTAGGGTTAGGATGAATGAACACCACAAGAACAATCCAAGATTAGGGTTAGGGTTAGGGTTAGGGTTAGGGTTAGGGTTAGGGTTAGGGTTAGGGTTAGGGTTAGGGTGAATGAACACCGCAAGAACAATCCAAGAATAGGGTTAGGGTTAGGGTTAGGGTTAGGGTTAGGGTTAGGGTTAGGGTTAGGGTTAGGGTTAGGATGAATGAACACCACAAGAACAATCCAAGATTAGGGTTAGGGTTAGGGTTAGGGTTAGGGTTAGGGTTGGGGTTAGGGTTAGGGTTAGGGTTAGGGTTAGGGTTAGGGTTAGGGTTAGGGTTAGGATGAATGAACACCACAAGAACAATCCAAGATTAGGGTTAGGGTTAGGGTTAGGGTTAGGGTTAGGGTTAGGGTTAGGGTGAATGAACAACGCAAGAACAATCCAAGATTAGGGTAAGGGTTAGGGTTAGGGTTAGGGTTAGGGTTAGGGTGAATGAACACCGCAAGAACAATCCAAGAATAGGGTTAGGGTTAGGGTTAGGGTTAGGGTTAGGGTGAATGAACACCGCAAGAACAATCCAAGAATAGGGTTAGGGTTAGGGTTAGGGTTAGGGTTAGGGTTAGGGTTAGGGTTAGGGTGAATGAACAACGCAAGAACAATCCAAGATTAGGGTTAGGGTTAGGGTTAGGGTTAGGGTTAGGGTTAGGGTTAGGGTTAGGGTTAGGGTTAGGGTTAGGGTGAATGAACACCGCAAGAACAATCCAAGATTAGGGTTAGGGTTAGGGTTAGGGTTAGGGTTAGGGTTAGGGTTAAGGTAAAGGTTAGGGTTAGGATTAGGGTTAGGGTTAGGGTTAGGGTTAGGGTTAGGGTTAGGGTTAGGGTTAGGGTTAGGGTTAGGGTTAGGATGAATGAACACCACAAGAACAATCCAAGATTAGGGTTAGGGTTAGGGTTAGGGTTAGGGTTAGGGTTAGGGTTGGGGTTAGGGTTAGGGTTAGGGTTAGGGTTAGGGTTAGGGTTAGGGTTAGGGTTAGGGTTGGGGTTGGGGTTAGGGTTGGGGTTGGGGTTAGGGTTAGGGTTAGGGTTAGGGTTTGGGTTAGGGTTAGGGTTAGGGTTAGGGTTAGGATGAATGAACACCGCAAGAACAATCCAAGATTAGGGTTAGGGTTAGGGTTAGGGTTAGGGTTAGGGTTAGGGTTAGGGTTAGGGTTAGGGTGAATGAATTCGCAAGAAATATCCAAGATTTGGGTTAGGGTTAGGGTTAGGGTTAGGGTTAAGGTTAGGGTTAGGGTTAGGGTTAGGGTTAGGGTTAGGGTTAGGGTGAATGAACACCGCAAGAGCAATCCAAGATTAGGGTTTGGGAAGGGTTAGGGTTAGGGTTAGGGTTAGGGTTAGGGTTAGTTTTAGGGTTAGGGTTAGGGTTAGGGTTATGGTTAGGGTTGGGGTTAGGGTTAGCGTTAGCGTTAGGGTTAGGGTTAGGGTTAGGGTTAGGGTTAGGGTTAGGATGAATGAACACCGCAAGAACAATCCAGCATTAGGGTTAGGGTTAGGGTTAGGGTTAGGGTTAGGGTTAGGGTTAGGGTTAGGGTTAGGGTTAGGATTAGGGTTAGGGTTAGGATGAATGAACACTACAAGAACAATCCAAGATTAGGGTTAGGGTTAGGGTTAGGGTTAGGGTTAGGGTTAGGGTTAGGGTTAGGGTTAGGGTGAATGAACACCACAAGAACAATGCAAGATTAGGGTTAGGGTTAGGGTTAGGGTTAGGGTTAGGGTTAGGGTTAGGGTTAGGGTTAGGGTGAATGAACACCGCAAGAACAATCCAAGAATAGGGTTAGGGTTAGGGTTAGGGTTAGGGTTAGGGTTAGGATGAATGAACACCGCAAGAACAATCCAAGAAAAGGGTTAGGGTTAGGGTTAGGGTTAGGGTTAGGGTTAGGGTTAGGGTTAGGGTTAGGGTTAGGGTTAGGGTTAGGATGAATGAACACCACAAAAACAATCCAAGATTAGGGTTAGGGTTAGGGTTAGGGTTAGGGTTAGGGTGAATGAACACCGCAAGAACAATCCAAGATTAGGGTTAGGGTTAGGGTTAGGGTTAGGGTTAGGGTTAGGGTTAGGGTTAGGGTTAGGGTTAGGGTTAGGGTAAGGGTTAGGATGAATGAACACCGCAAGAACAATCTAAGATTAGGGTTAGGGTTAGGGTTACGGTTAGGATGAATGAACACTACAAGAACAATCCAAGATTAGGGTTAGAGTTAGGGTTAGGGTTAGGGTTAGGGTTAGGGTTAGGGTTAGGGTTAGGGTTCGGGTTAGGGTTAGGGTGAATGAACACCGCAAGAACAATCCAAGATTAGGGTTAGGGTTAGGGTTAGGGTTAGGGTTAGGGTTAGGGTTAGGGTTAGGGTTAGGGTTAGGGTTAGGGTTGGGGTTATGATTAGGGTTAGGGTTAGGGTTAGGATGAATGAACACTACAAGAACAATCCAAGATTAGGGTTAGGGTTAGGGTTAGGGTTAGGGTTAGGGTTAGGGTTAGGGTTAGGGTGAATGAACACCACAAGAACAATGCAAGATTAGGGTTAGGGTTAGGGTTAGGGTTAGGGTTAGGGTGAATGAACATAGCAAGAACAATCCAAGAATAGGGTTAGGGTTAGGGTTAGGGTTAGGATGAATGAACACCGCAAGAACAATCCAAGATTAGGGTTAGGGTTAGGGTTAGGGTTAGGGTTAGGGTTAGGGTTAGGGTTAGGGTTAGGGTTAGGATGAATGAACACCACAAAAACAATCCAAGATTAGGGTTAGGGTTAGGGTTAGGGTTAGGGTTATGGTGAATGAACACCGCAAGAACAATCCAAGATTAGGGTTAGGGTTAGGGTTAGGGTTAGGGTTAGGGTTAGGGTTAGGGTTAGGGTTAGGGTTAGGGTTAGGGTTAGGGTGAATGAACACCGCAAGAACAATCCAAGAATAGGGTTAGGGTTAGGGTTAGGGTTAGGGTTAGGGTTAGGGTTAGGGTTAGGGTTAGGGTTAGGGTTAGG
>NW_028113047.1:5000-7500 GCF_964234715.1 Podarcis melisellensis | reverse complement strand
TTAGGGTTAGGGTTAGGGTTAGGGTTAGGGTTAGGGTTAGGGTGAATGAACACCGCAAGAACAATCCAAGAATAGGGATAGGGTTAGGGTTAGGGTTAGGGTTAGGGTTAGGGTTAGGGTTAGGGTGAATGAACACCGCAAGAACAATCCAAGAATAGGGTTAGGGTTAGGGTTAGGGTTAGGGTTAGGGTTAGGGTTAGGGTTAGTGTTAGTGTTAGGGTTAGGGTTAGGGTTAGGATTAGGGTTAGGGTTAGGGTTAGGGTGAATGAACACCGCAAGAACAATCCAAGAATAGGGTTAGGGTTAGGGTTAGGGTTAGGGTTAGGGTTAGGATGAATGAACACCACAAGAACAATCCAAGATTAGGGTTAGGGTTAGGGTTGGGGTTGGGGTTAGGGTTAGGGTTAGGGTTAGGGTTAGGGTTAGGGTTTGGGTTTGGGTTAGGGTTAGGATGAATGAACACCACAAGAACAATCCAAGATTAGGGTTAGGGTTAGGGTTAGGGTTAGGGTTAGGGTGAATGAACAACGCAAGAACAATCCAAGATTAGGGTTAGGGTTAGGGTTAGGGTTAGGGTTAGGGTTAGGGTTAGGGTTAGGGTTAGGGTTAGGGTTAGGGTTAGGGTGAATGAACACCACAAGAACAATGCAAGATTAGGGTTAGGGTTAGGGTTAGGGTTAGGGTTAGGGTTAGGGTTAGGGTGAATGAACACCGCAAGAACAATCCAAGAATAGGGTTAGGGTTAGGGTTAGGGTTAGGGTTAGGGTTAGGATGAATGAACACCGCAAGAACAATCCAAGATTAGGGTTAGGGTTAGGGTTAGGGTTAGGGTTAGGGTTAGGGTTAGGGTTAGGGTTAGGGTTAGGGTTAGGGTTAGGGTTAGGGTTAGGGTTAGGATGAATGAACACCACAAAAACAATCCAAGATTAGGGTTAGGGTTAGGGTTAGGGTTAGGGTTAGGGTGAATGAACACCGCAAGAACAATCCAAGATTAGGGTTAGGGTTAGGGTTAGGGTTAGGGTTAGGGTTAGGGTTAGGGTTAGGGTTAGGGTTAGGGTTAGGGTTAGGGTTAGGGTTAGGGTTAGGGTTAGGGTTAGGGTGAATGAACAACACAAGAACAATCCAAGATTAGGGTTAGGGTTAGGGTTAGGGTTAGGGTTAAGGTTAGGGTTAGGGTTAGGGTTAGGGTTAGGGTTAGGGTTAGGGTTAGGGTGAATGAACACCGCAAGAGCAATCCAAGATTAGGGTTTGGGTTAGGGTTAGGGTTAGGGTTAGGGTTAGGGTTAGGGTTAGGGTTAGGGTTAGGGTTAGGGTTAGGGTTAGGGTTACGGTTAGGATGAATGAACACTACAAGAACAATCCAAGATTAGGGTTAGAGTTAGGGTTAGGGTTAGGGTTAGGGTTAGGGTTAGGGTTAGGGTTAGGGTGAATGAACACCGCAAGAACAATCCAAGATCAGGGTTAGGGTTAGGGTTAGGGTTAGGGTTAGGATGAATGAACACCACAAGAACAATCAAAGATTAGGGTTAGGGTTAGGGTTAGGGTTAGGGTTAGGGTTAGGGTTAGGGTTAGGGTTAGGGTTAGGGTTAGCGTGAATGAACACCGCAAGAACAATCCAAGATTTGGGTTAGGGTTAGGGTTAGGGTTAGGGTTAGGGTTAGGGTTAGTGTTAGGATGAATGAACACCACAAGAACAATCCAAGATTAGGGTTAGGGTTAGGGTTAGGGTTAGGGTGAATGAACACCGCAAGAACAATCCAAGAATAGGGATAGGGTTAGGGTTAGGGTTAGGGTTAGGGTTAGGGTTAGGGTTAGGGTTAGGGTTAGGGTTAGGGTTAGGGTGAATGAACACCGCAAGAACAATCCAAGAATAGGGTTAGGGTTAGGGTTAGGGTTAGGGTTAGGGTTAGGGTTAGGGTTAGTGTTAGTGTTAGTGTTAGGGTTAGGGTTAGGGTTAGGGTTAGGGTTAGGGTTAGGGTTAGGATTAGGGTTAGGGTTAGGGTTAGGGTGAATGAACACCGCAAGAACAATCCAAGAATAGGGTTAGGGTTAGGGTTAGGGTTAGGGTTAGGGTTAGGGTTAGGGTTAGGATGAATGAACACTACAAGAACAATCCAAGATTAGGGTTAGGGTTAGGGTTAGGGTTAGGGTTAGGGTTAGGGTTAGGGTTAGGGTTAGGGTTAGGGTTAGGGTGAATGAACACCACAAGAACAATGCAAGATTAGGGTTAGGGTTAGGGTTAGGGTTAGGGTTAGGGTTAGGGTTAGGGTTAGGGTTAGGGTTAGGGTTAGGGTTAGGGTTAGGGTGAATGAACACCGCAAGAACAATCCAAGAATAGGGTTAGGGTTAGGGTTAGGGTTAGGGTTAGGGTTAGGGTTAGGGTTAGGATGAATGAACACCGCAAGAACAATCCAAGATTAGGGTTAGGGTTAGGGTTAGGGTTAGGGTTAGGGTTAGGGTTAGGGTTAGGGTTAGGGTTAGGGTTAGGGTTAGGATGAAT
>NW_028113048.1:182500-187500 GCF_964234715.1 Podarcis melisellensis | reverse complement strand
CTAACCCTAATCTTGAATTGTTCTTGCGGTGTTCATTCACCCTAACCCTAACCCTAACCCTAACCCTAACCCTAACCCTAACCCTAACCCTAACCCTAACCCTAACACTAATCTTGGATTGTTCTTGTAGTGTTCATTCATCCTAACCCTAACCCTAACCCTAACCCTAACCCTAACCCTAACCCTAACCCTTACCCTAACCCTAACCCTAACCCTAATCTTGGATTGTTCTTGCGGTGTTCATTCATCCTAACCCTAACCCTAACCCTAACCCTAACCCTAACCCTAACCCTAACACTAACACTAACACTAACACTAACCCTTATCTTGGATTGTTCTTGCGGTGTTCATTCATCCTAACCCTAACCCTACCCCTAACCCTACCCCTAACCCTACCCCTAACCCTACCCCTAACCCTAACCCTAACCCTAACCCTAATCTTGGATTGTTCTTGCGGTGTTCATTCACCCTAACCCTAACCCTAACCCTAACCCTAACCCTAACCCTAACCCTAATCCTAACCCTAACCCTAACCCTAACCCTAACCCTAATCTTGGATTGTTCTTGTAGTGTTCATTCATCCTAACCCTAACCCTAACCCTAACCCTAACCCTAACCCTAACCCTAACCCTAACCCTAACCCTAACCCTAACCCTTACCCTAACCCTAACCCTAACCCTAACCCTAATCTTGGATTGTTCTTGCGGTGTTCATTCATCCTAACCCTAACCCTAACCCTAACCCTAACCCTAACCCTAACCCTAACCCTAACCCTAACCCTAACCCTAACCCTAACACTAACACTAACACTAACACTAACACTAACCCTTATCTTGGATTGTTCTTGCGGTGTTCATTCATCCTAACCCTAACCCTACCCCTAACCCTACCCCTAACCCTAACCCTAACCCTAACCCTAACCCTAACCCTAACCCTAACCCTAACCCTAACCCTAACCCTAACCCTTATCTTGGATTGTTCTTGCGGTGTTCATTCATCCTAACCCTAACCCTAACCCTACCCCTAACCCTAACCCTAACCCTAACCCTAACCCTAACCTTAACCCCAACCCTAACCCTAACCCTAACCCTAACCCTAACCCTAACCCAAACCCTAATCTTGGATTGTTCTTGTGGTGTTCATTCATCCTAACCCTAACCCTAACCCTAACCCTAACCCTATTCTTGGATTGTTCTTGCGGTGTTCATTCACCCTAACCCTAACCCTAACCCTAACCCTAACCCTAACCCTAACCCTAACCCTAACCCTAATCCTAACCCTAACCCTAACCCTAACCCTATTCTTGGATTGTTCTTGCGGTGTTCATTCACCCTAACCCTAACCCTAACCCTAACCCTAACCCTAACGCTAACCCTAACGCTAACCCTAACCCTAACCCTAACCCTAACCCTAACCCTAACCCTAATCTTGGATTGTTCTTGCGGTGTTCATTCATCCTAACCCTAACCCTAACCCTAACCCTAACCCTAACCCTAATCTTGGATTGTTCTTGCGGTGTTCATTCACCCTAACCCTAACCCTAACCCTAACCCTAACCCTAACCCTAACCCTAATCCTAACCCTAACCCTAACCCTAACCCTAACCCTAACCCTAATCCTAACCCTAACCCTAATCTTGGATTGTTCTTGCGGTGTTCATTCATCCTAACCCTAACCCTAACCCTAACCCTAACCCTAACCCTAACCCTAACCCTAACCCTAACCCTAACCCTAACCCTAAAACACTAACACTAACACTAACACTAACCCTTATCTTGGATTGTTCTTGCGGTGTTCATTCATCCTAACCCTAACCCTAACCCTAACCCTAACCCTAACCCTAACCCTAACCCTATTCTTGGATTGTTCTTGCGGTGTTCATTCACCCTAGCCCTAACCCTAACCCTAACCCTAACCCTAACCCTAACCCTAACCCTAATCCTAACCCTAACCCTAACCCTAACCCTAACCCTATTCTTGGATTGTTCTTGCGGTGTTCATTCACCCTAACCCTAACCCTAACCCTAACCCTAACCCTCACCCTAACCCTAATCTTGGATTGTTCTTGTGGTGTTCATTAATCCTAACCCTAACCCTAAGCCTAACCCTAACCCTAACCCTAACCCTAACCCTATTCTTGGATTGTTCTTGCGGTGTTCATTCACCCTAACCCTAACCCTAACCCTAACCCTAACCCTAATCTTGGATTGTTCTTGTGGTTTTCATTCACCCTAACCCTAACCCTAACCCTAACCCTAACCCTAACCCTAACCCTAACCCTAACCCTAACCCTAACCCTAACCCTAACCCTAACCCTAATCTTGGATTGTTCTTGCGGTGTTCATTCATCCTAAACCTAACCCTAACCCTAACCCTAACCCTAACCCTAACCCTAACCCTAACCCTAATCTTGGATTGTTCTTGCGGTGTTCATTCACCCTAGCCCTAACCCTAACCCTAACCCTAACCCTAACCCTAACCCTAATCCTAACCCTAACCCTAACCCTAACCCTATTCTTGGATTGTTCTTGCGGTGTTCATTCACCCTAACCCTAACCCTAACCCTAACCCTAACCCTCACCCTAACCCTAATCTTGGATTGTTCTTGTGGTGTTCATTAATCCTAACCCTAACCCTAAGCCTAACCCTAACCCTAACCCTAACCCTAACCCTATTCTTGGATTGTTCTTGCGGTGTTCATTCACCCTAACCCTAACCCTAACCCTAACCCTAACCCTAATCTTGGATTGTTCTTGTGGTTTTCATTCACCCTAACCCTAACCCTAACCCTAACCCTAACCCTAACCCTAACCCTAACCCTAACCCTAATCTTGGATTGTTCTTGCGGTGTTCATTCATCCTAACCCTAACCCTAACCCTAACCCTAACCCTAACCCTAACCCTAACCCTAACCCTAACCCTAACCCTAACCCTAACCCTAACCCTAATCTTGGATTGTTCTTGCGGTGTTCATTCATCCTAACCCTAACCCTAACCCTAACCCTAACCCTAACCCTAACACTAACACTAACACTAACACTAACCCTTATCTTGGATTGTTCTTGCGGTGTTCATTCATCCTAACCCTAACCCTAACCCTAACCCTAACCCTAACCCTAACCCTTACCCTTACCCTAACCCTAATCTTGGATTGCTCTTGCGGTGTTCATTCACCCTAACCCTAACCCTAACCCTAACCCTAACCCTAACCCTAACCCTAACCCTAACCCTAACCCTAACCTTAACCCTAACCCTAACCCTAACCCTAACCCAAACCCTAAACCTAACCCTAAGCTTGGATTGTTCTTGCGGCGTTCATTCATCGTAAACCTAACCCTAACCCTAACCCTAACCCTAACACTAACACTAACACTAACACTAACCCTTATCTTGGATTGTTCTTGCGGTGTTCATTCACCCTAGCCCTAACCCTAACCCTAACCCTAACCCTAACCCTAACCCTAACCCTAACCCTAACCCTAACCCTAACCCTAACCCTAACCCTAACCCTAACCCTAATCTTGAATTGTTCTTGCGGTGTTCATTCACCCTTACCCTAACCCTAACCCTAACCCTAACCCTAACCCTAACCCTAACCCTAACCCTAACCCTAATCTTGGATTGTTCTTGTAGTGTTCATTCATCCTAACCCTAACCCTAACCCTAACCCTAACCCTAACCCTAACCCTAACCCTAACCCTAACCCTAACCCTAATCCTAACCCTAACCCTAACCCTAACCCTAACCCTATTCTTGGATTGTTCTTGCGGTGTTCATTCACCCTAACCCTAACCCTAACCCTAACCCTAACCCTCACCCTAACCCTAATCTTGGATTGTTCTTGTGGTGTTCATTAATCCTAACCCTAACCCTAAGCCTAACCCTAACCCTAACCCTAACCCTAACCCTATTCTTGGATTGTTCTTGCGGTGTTCATTCACCCTAACCCTAACCCTAACCCTAACCCTAACCCTAATCTTGGATTGTTCTTGTGGTTTTCATTCACCCTAACCCTAACCCTAACCCTAACCCTAACCCTAACCCTAACCCTAACCCTAACCCTAACCCTAACCCTAACCCTAACCCTAATCTTGGATTGTTCTTGCGGTGTTCATTCATCCTAAACCTAACCCTAACCCTAACCCTAACCCTAACCCTAACCCTAACCCTAACCCTAATCTTGGATTGTTCTTGCGGTGTTCATTCACCCTAGCCCTAACCCTAACCCTAACCCTAACCCTAACCCTAACCCTAACCCTAACCCTAACCCTAATCCTAACCCTAACCCTAACCCTAACCCTATTCTTGGATTGTTCTTGCGGTGTTCATTCACCCTAACCCTAACCCTAACCCTAACCCTAACCCTCACCCTAACCCTAATCTTGGATTGTTCTTGTGGTGTTCATTAATCCTAACCCTAACCCTAAGCCTAACCCTAACCCTAACCCTAACCCTAACCCTATTCTTGGATTGTTCTTGCGGTGTTCATTCACCCTAACCCTAACCCTAACCCTAACCCTAACCCTAATCTTGGATTGTTCTTGTGGTTTTCATTCACCCTAACCCTAACCCTAACCCTAACCCTAACCCTAACCCTAACCCTAACCCTAACCCTAACCCTAACCCTAACCCTAATCTTGGATTGTTCTTGCGGTGTTCATTCATCCTAACCCTAACCCTAACCCTAACCCTAACCCTAACCCTAACCCTAACCCTAACCCTAACCCTAACCCTAACCCTAACCCTAATCTTGGATTGTTCTTGCGGTGTTCATTCATCCTAACCCTAACCCTAACCCTAACCCTAACCCTAACCCTAACACTAACACTAACACTAACACTAACCCTTATCTTGGATTGTTCTTGCGGTGTTCATTCATCCTAACCCTAACCCTAACCCTAACCCTAACCCTAACCCTAACCCTAACCCTAACCCTTACCCTTACCCTAACCCTAATCTTGGATTGCTCTTGCGGTGTTCATTCACCCTAACCCTAACCC
>NW_028113048.1:170000-175000 GCF_964234715.1 Podarcis melisellensis | reverse complement strand
CATTCATCCTAACCCTAACCCTAACCCTAACCCTAACCCTAACCCTAACCCTAACCCTTACCCTAACCCTAACCCTAACCCTAATCTTGGATTGTTCTTGCGGTGTTCATTCATCCTAACCCTAACCCTAACCCTAACCCTAACCCTAACCCTAACCCTAACACTAACACTAACACTAACACTAACCCTTATCTTGGATTGTTCTTGCGGTGTTCATTCATCCTAACCCTAACCCTACCCCTAACCCTACCCCTAACCCTACCCCTAACCCTACCCCTAACCCTAACCCTAACCCTAACCCTAATCTTGGATTGTTCTTGCGGTGTTCATTCACCCTAACCCTAACCCTAACCCTAACCCTAACCCTAACCCTAACCCTAATCCTAACCCTAACCCTAACCCTAACCCTAACCCTAATCTTGGATTGTTCTTGTAGTGTTCATTCATCCTAACCCTAACCCTAACCCTAACCCTAACCCTAACCCTAACCCTAACCCTAACCCTAACCCTAACCCTTACCCTAACCCTAACCCTAACCCTAACCCTAATCTTGGATTGTTCTTGCGGTGTTCATTCATCCTAACCCTAACCCTAACCCTAACCCTAACCCTAACCCTAACCCTAACCCTAACCCTAACCCTAACCCTAACCCTAACACTAACACTAACACTAACACTAACACTAACCCTTATCTTGGATTGTTCTTGCGGTGTTCATTCATCCTAACCCTAACCCTACCCCTAACCCTACCCCTAACCCTAACCCTAACCCTAACCCTAACCCTAACCCTAACCCTAACCCTAACCCTAACCCTAACCCTTATCTTGGATTGTTCTTGCGGTGTTCATTCATCCTAACCCTAACCCTAACCCTAACCCTACCCCTAACCCTAACCCTAACCCTAACCCTAACCCTAACCTTAACCCCAACCCTAACCCTAACCCTAACCCTAACCCTAACCCTAACCCAAACCCTAATCTTGGATTGTTCTTGTGGTGTTCATTCATCCTAACCCTAACCCTAACCCTAACCCTAACCCTATTCTTGGATTGTTCTTGCGGTGTTCATTCACCCTAACCCTAACCCTAACCCTAACCCTAACCCTAACCCTAACCCTAACCCTAACCCTAACCCTAATCCTAACCCTAACCCTAACCCTAACCCTATTCTTGGATTGTTCTTGCGGTGTTCATTCACCCTAACCCTAACCCTAACCCTAACCCTAACCCTAACGCTAACCCTAACGCTAACCCTAACCCTAACCCTAACCCTAACCCTAACCCTAACCCTAATCTTGGATTGTTCTTGCGGTGTTCATTCATCCTAACCCTAACCCTAACCCTAACCCTAACCCTAACCCTAATCTTGGATTGTTCTTGCGGTGTTCATTCACCCTAACCCTAACCCTAACCCTAACCCTAACCCTAACCCTAATCCTAACCCTAACCCTAACCCTAACCCTAACCCTAACCCTAATCCTAACCCTAACCCTAATCTTGGATTGTTCTTGCGGTGTTCATTCATCCTAACCCTAACCCTAACCCTAACCCTAACCCTAACCCTAACCCTAACCCTAACCCTAACCCTAAAACACTAACACTAACACTAACACTAACCCTTATCTTGGATTGTTCTTGCGGTGTTCATTCATCCTAACCCTAACCCTAACCCTAACCCTAACCCTAACCCTAACCCTAACCCTATTCTTGGATTGTTCTTGCGGTGTTCATTCACCCTAGCCCTAACCCTAACCCTAACCCTAACCCTAACCCTAACCCTAACCCTAATCCTAACCCTAACCCTAACCCTAACCCTAACCCTATTCTTGGATTGTTCTTGCGGTGTTCATTCACCCTAACCCTAACCCTAACCCTAACCCTAACCCTCACCCTAACCCTAATCTTGGATTGTTCTTGTGGTGTTCATTAATCCTAACCCTAACCCTAAGCCTAACCCTAACCCTAACCCTAACCCTAACCCTATTCTTGGATTGTTCTTGCGGTGTTCATTCACCCTAACCCTAACCCTAACCCTAACCCTAACCCTAATCTTGGATTGTTCTTGTGGTTTTCATTCACCCTAACCCTAACCCTAACCCTAACCCTAACCCTAACCCTAACCCTAACCCTAACCCTAACCCTAACCCTAACCCTAACCCTAACCCTAACCCTAATCTTGGATTGTTCTTGCGGTGTTCATTCATCCTAAACCTAACCCTAACCCTAACCCTAACCCTAACCCTAACCCTAACCCTAACCCTAATCTTGGATTGTTCTTGCGGTGTTCATTCACCCTAGCCCTAACCCTAACCCTAACCCTAACCCTAACCCTAACCCTAACCCTAATCCTAACCCTAACCCTAACCCTAACCCTATTCTTGGATTGTTCTTGCGGTGTTCATTCACCCTAACCCTAACCCTAACCCTAACCCTAACCCTCACCCTAACCCTAATCTTGGATTGTTCTTGTGGTGTTCATTAATCCTAACCCTAACCCTAAGCCTAACCCTAACCCTAACCCTAACCCTAACCCTATTCTTGGATTGTTCTTGCGGTGTTCATTCACCCTAACCCTAACCCTAACCCTAACCCTAACCCTAATCTTGGATTGTTCTTGTGGTTTTCATTCACCCTAACCCTAACCCTAACCCTAACCCTAACCCTAACCCTAACCCTAACCCTAATCTTGGATTGTTCTTGCGGTGTTCATTCATCCTAACCCTAACCCTAACCCTAACCCTAACCCTAACCCTAACCCTAACCCTAACCCTAACCCTAACCCTAACCCTAACCCTAACCCTAATCTTGGATTGTTCTTGCGGTGTTCATTCATCCTAACCCTAACCCTAACCCTAACCCTAACCCTAACCCTAACACTAACACTAACACTAACACTAACCCTTATCTTGGATTGTTCTTGCGGTGTTCATTCATCCTAACCCTAACCCTAACCCTAACCCTAACCCTAACCCTTACCCTTACCCTAACCCTAATCTTGGATTGCTCTTGCGGTGTTCATTCACCCTAACCCTAACCCTAACCCTAACCCTAACCCTAACCCTAACCCTAACCCTAACCCTAACCTTAACCCTAACCCTAACCCTAACCCTAACCCAAACCCTAAACCTAACCCTAAGCTTGGATTGTTCTTGCGGCGTTCATTCATCGTAAACCTAACCCTAACCCTAACCCTAACCCTAACACTAACACTAACACTAACACTAACCCTTATCTTGGATTGTTCTTGCGGTGTTCATTCACCCTAGCCCTAACCCTAACCCTAACCCTAACCCTAACCCTAACCCTAACCCTAACCCTAACCCTAACCCTAACCCTAACCCTAACCCTAACCCTAACCCTAACCCTAATCTTGAATTGTTCTTGCGGTGTTCATTCACCCTAACCCTAACCCTAACCCTAACCCTAACCCTAACCCTAACCCTAACCCTAACCCTAATCTTGGATTGTTCTTGTAGTGTTCATTCATCCTAACCCTAACCCTAACCCTAACCCTAACCCTAACCCTAACCCTAACCCTAACCCTAATCCTAACCCTAACCCTAACCCTAACCCTAACCCTATTCTTGGATTGTTCTTGCGGTGTTCATTCACCCTAACCCTAACCCTAACCCTAACCCTAACCCTCACCCTAACCCTAATCTTGGATTGTTCTTGTGGTGTTCATTAATCCTAACCCTAACCCTAAGCCTAACCCTAACCCTAACCCTAACCCTAACCCTATTCTTGGATTGTTCTTGCGGTGTTCATTCACCCTAACCCTAACCCTAACCCTAACCCTAACCCTAATCTTGGATTGTTCTTGTGGTTTTCATTCACCCTAACCCTAACCCTAACCCTAACCCTAACCCTAACCCTAACCCTAACCCTAACCCTAACCCTAACCCTAACCCTAACCCTAACCCTAACCCTAACCCTAATCTTGGATTGTTCTTGCGGTGTTCATTCATCCTAAACCTAACCCTAACCCTAACCCTAACCCTAACCCTAACCCTAACCCTAACCCTAATCTTGGATTGTTCTTGCGGTGTTCATTCACCCTAGCCCTAACCCTAACCCTAACCCTAACCCTAACCCTAACCCTAACCCTAATCCTAACCCTAACCCTAACCCTAACCCTATTCTTGGATTGTTCTTGCGGTGTTCATTCACCCTAACCCTAACCCTAACCCTAACCCTAACCCTCACCCTAACCCTAATCTTGGATTGTTCTTGTGGTGTTCATTAATCCTAACCCTAACCCTAAGCCTAACCCTAACCCTAACCCTAACCCTAACCCTATTCTTGGATTGTTCTTGCGGTGTTCATTCACCCTAACCCTAACCCTAACCCTAACCCTAACCCTAATCTTGGATTGTTCTTGTGGTTTTCATTCACCCTAACCCTAACCCTAACCCTAACCCTAACCCTAACCCTAACCCTAACCCTAACCCTAACCCTAACCCTAACCCTAATCTTGGATTGTTCTTGCGGTGTTCATTCATCCTAACCCTAACCCTAACCCTAACCCTAACCCTAACCCTAACCCTAACCCTAACCCTAACCCTAACCCTAACCCTAACCCTAATCTTGGATTGTTCTTGCGGTGTTCATTCATCCTAACCCTAACCCTAACCCTAACCCTAACCCTAACCCTAACACTAACACTAACACTAACACTAACCCTTATCTTGGATTGTTCTTGCGGTGTTCATTCATCCTAACCCTAACCCTAACCCTAACCCTAACCCTAACCCTAACCCTTACCCTTACCCTAACCCTAATCTTGGATTGCTCTTGCGGTGTTCATTCACCCTAACCCTAACCCTAACCCTAACCCTAACCCTAACCCTAACCCTAACCCTAACCCTAACCCTAACCTTAACCCTAACCCTAACCCTAACCCTAACCCAAACCCTAAACCTAACCCTAAGCTTGGATTGTTCTTGCGGCGTTCATTCATCGTAAACCTAACCCTAACCCTAACCCTAACCCTAACCCTAA
>NW_028113048.1:115000-117500 GCF_964234715.1 Podarcis melisellensis | reverse complement strand
TAACCCTAATCTTGGATTGTTCTTGTGGTTTTCATTCATCCTAACCCTAACCCTAACCCGAACCCTAACCCTAACCCTAACCCTAACCCTAATCTTGGATTGTTCTTGCGGTGTTCATTCATCCTAACCCTAACCCTAACCCTAACCCTAACCCTAACCCTAACCCTAACCCTAACCCTAACACTAACACTAACACTAACACTAACACTAACCCTTATCTTGGATTGTTCTTGCGGTGTTCATTCATCCTAACCCTAACCCTAACCCTAACCCTAACCCTAACCCTAACCCTAACCCTAACCCTAATCTTGGATTGCTCTTGCGGTGTTCATTCACCCTAACCCTAACCCTAACCCTAACCCTAACCCTAACCCTAACCTTAACCCTAACCCTAACCCTAACCCTAACCCAAACCCTAACCCTAACCCTAAGCTTGGATTGTTCTTGCGGCGTTCATTCATCCTAAACCTAACCCTAACCCTAACCCTAACCCTAACCCTAACCCTAACCCTAACCCTAACCCTAACCCTAACCCTATTCTTGGATTGTTCTTGCGGTGTTCATTCACCCTAACCCTAACCCTAACCCTAACCCTAACCCTAACCCTAACCCTAACCCTAACCCTAACCCTAACCCTCACCCTCACCCTCACCCTAACCCTAATCTTGGATTGTTCTTGTGGTGTTCATTCATCCTAACCCTAACCCTAACCCTAAGCCTAAGCCTAACCCTAACCCTAACCCTAACCCTAACCCTAACCCTAACCCTATTCTTGGATTGTTCTTGCGGTGTTCATTCACCCTAACCCTAACCCTAACCCTAACCCTAACCCTAACCCTAATCTTGGATTGTTCTTGTGGTTTTCATTCATCCTAACCCTAACCCTAACCCGAACCCTAACCCTAACCCTAACCCTAACCCTAACCCTAATCTTGGATTGTTCTTGCGGTGTTCATTCATCCTAAACCTAACCCTAACCCTAACCCTAACCCTAACCCTAACCCTAACCCTAACCCTAACCCTAACCCTAACCCTAACCCTAATCTTGGATTGTTCTTGCGGTGTTCATTCATCCTAACCCTAACCCTAACCCTAACCCTAACCCTAACCCTAACCCTAACACTAACACTAACACTAACACTAACACTAACCCTTATCTTGGATTGTTCTTGCGGTGTTCATTCATCCTAACCCTAACCCTAACCCTAACCCTAACCCTAACCCTAACCCTAACCCTAACCCTAACACTAACACTAACACTAACACTAACACTAACCCTTATCTTGGATTGTTCTTGCGGTGTTCATTCACCCTAACCCTAACCCTAACCCTAACCCTAACCCTAACCCTAACCCTAACCCTAACCCTAACCTTAACCCTAACCCTAACCCTAACCCTAACCCTAACCCAAACCCTAACCCTAACCCTAAGCTTGGATTGTTCTTGCGGCGTTCATTCATCCTAAACCTAACCCTAACCCTAACCCTAACCCTAACCCTAACCTTAACCCTAACACTAACACTAACCCTTATCTTGGATTGTTCTTGCGGTGTTCATTCACCCTAGCCCCAACCCTAACCCTAACCCTAACCCTAACCCTAATCCTAACCCTAACCCTAACCCTAACCCTAACCCTAACCCTAACCCTAACCCTAACCCTAACCCTAACCCTAACCCTAACCCTAACCCTATTCTTGGATTGTTCTTGCGGTGGTCATTCACCCTAACCCTAACCCTAACCCTAACCCTCACCCTAACCCTAATCTTGGATTGTTCTTGTGGTGTTCATTCATCCTAACCCTAACCCTAAGCCTAACCCTAACCCTAACCCTAACCCTAACCCTAACCCTCACCCTAACCCTAACCCTATTCTTGGATTGTTCTTGCGGTGTTCATTCACCCTAACCCTAACCCTAACCCTAACCCTAACCCTAACCCTAACCCTAACCCTAACCCTAATCTTGGATTGTTCTTGTGGTTTTCATTCATCCTAACCCTAACCCTAACCCTAACCCTAACCCTAACCCTAACCCTAACCCTAACCCTAACCCTAACCCTAACCCTAACCCTAATCTTGGATTGTTCTTGAGGTGTTCATTCATCCTAAAACTAACCCTAACCCTAACCCTAACCCTAACCCTAACCCTAACCCTAACCCTAACCCTAACCCTAATCTTGGATTGTTCTTGCGGTGTTCATTCATCCTAACCCTAACCCTAACCCTAACCCTAACCCTAACCCTAAACCTAACACTAACACTAACACTAACACTAACACTAACCCTTATCTTGGATTGTTCTTGCGGTGTTCATTCATCCTAACCCTAACCCTAACCCTAACCCTAACCCTAACCCTAACCCTAACCCTAACCCTAACCCTAATCTTGGATTGCTCTTGCGGTGTTCATTCACCCTAACCCTAACCCTAACCCTAACCCTAACCCTAACCCTAACCCTAACCCTAACCCTAACCTTAACCCTAACCCTAACCCTAACCCTAA
>NW_028113048.1:95000-100000 GCF_964234715.1 Podarcis melisellensis | reverse complement strand
GGTTTTCATTCATCCTAACCCTAACCCTAACCCTAACCCTAACCCTAACCCTAACCCTCACCCTCACCCTAACCCTAACCCTAATCTTGGATTGTTCTTGCGGTGTTCATTCATCCTAAACCTAACCCTAACCCTAACCCTAACCCTAACCCTAACCCTAACCCTAACCCTAACCCTAACCCTAACCCTAACCCTAACCCTAACCCTAATCTTGGATTGTTCTTGCGGTGTTCATTCATCCTAAACCTAACCCTAACCCTAACCCTAACCCTAACCCTAACCCTAACCCTAACCCTAACCCTAACTCTAACACTAACACTAACACTAACCCTTATCTTGGATTGTTCTTGCGGTGTTCATTCATCCTAACCCTAACCCTAACCCTAACCCTAACCCTAACCCTAACCCTAACCCTAACCCTAACCCTAACCCTAACCCTAACCCTAACCCTATTCTTGGATTGTTCTTGCGGTGTTCATTCACCCTAGCCCTAACCCTAACCCTAACCCTAACCCTAACCCTAACCCTAACCCTAACCCTAACCCTAACCCTAACCCTAACCCTATTCTTGGATTGTTCTTGCGGTGTTCATTCACCCTAACCCTAACCCTAACCCTAACCCTAACCCTAACCCTCACCCTCACCCTAACCCTAACCCTAATCTTGGATTGTTCTTGTGGTGTTCATTCATCCTAATCCTAACCCTAACCCCAACCCTAACCCTAACCCTAACCCTAACCCTAACCCTAACCCTAATCTTGGATTGTTTTTGCGGTGTTCATTCACCCTAACCCTAACCCTAACCCTAACCCTAACCCTAACCCTAACCCTAACCCTAACCCTAACCCTAACCCTAATCTTGGATTGTTCTTGCTGTGTTCATTCATCCTAAACCTAACCCTAACCCTAACCCTAACCCTAACCCTAACCCTAACCCTAACCCTAACCCTAACCCTAACCCTAACCCTAACCCTAACCCTAACTCTAACACTAACACTAACCCTTATCTTGGATTGTTCTTGCGGTGTTCATTCATCCTAACCCTAACCCTAACCCTAACCCTAACCCTAACCCTAACCCTATTCTTGGATTGTTCTTGCGGTGTTCATTCACCCTAGCCCTAACCCTAACCCTAACCCTAACCCTAACCCTAACCCTAACCCTAACCCTAACCCTAACCCTAACCCTAACCCTAACCCTAACCCTATTCTTGGATTGTTCTTGCGGTGTTCATTCACCCTAACCCTAACCCTAACCCTAACCCTAACCCTAACCCTCACCCTAACCCTAATCTTGTATTGTTCTTGTGGTGTTCATTCATCCTAACCCTAACCCTAAGCCTAACCCTAACCCTAACCCTAACCCTAACCCTAACCCTAACCCTAACCCTATTCTTGGATTTTTCTTGTGGTTTTCATTCATCCTAACCCTAACCCTAACCCTAACCCTAACCCTAACCCTAATCTTGGATTGTTCTTGTGGTTTTCATTCATCCAAACCCTAACCCTAACCCTAACCCTAACCCTAACCCTAACCCTAACCCTAACCCTAACCCTAACCCTAACCCTAATCTTGGATTGTTCTTGCGGTGTTCATTCATCCTAAACCTAACCCTAACCCTAACCCTAACCCTAACCCTAACCCTAACCCTAACCCTAACCCTAACCCTAATCTTGGATTGTTCTTGCGGTGTTCATTCATCCTAACCCTAACCCTCACCCTAACCCTAACCCTAACCCTAACACTAACACTAACACTTACACTAACCCTTATCTTGGATTGTTCTTGCGGTGTTCATTCATCCTAACCCTAACCCTAACCCTAACCCTAACCCTAACCCTAACCCTAACCCTCACCCTAACCCTAAAACTAACCCTAACCCTAACCCTAACCCTTACCCTAACCCTAATCTTGGATTGCTCTTGCGGTGTTCATTCACCCTAACCCTAATCCTAACCCTAACCCTAACCCTAATCCTAACCTTAACCCTAACCCTAACCCTAACCCTAACCCTAACCCTAACCCTAACCCTAACCCTAACCCTAACCCAAACCCTAACCCTAACCCTAAGCTTGGATTGTTCTTGCGGCGTTCATTCATCCTAACCCTAACCCTAACCCTAACCCTAACCCTAACCCTAACCCTAACACTAACACTAACACTAACACTAACCCTTATCTTGGATTGTTCTTGCGGTGTTCATTCACCCTAGCCCTAACCCTAACCCTAACCCTAACCCTAACCCTAACCCTAACCCTAACCCTAACCCTAACCCTAACCCTATTCTTGGATTGTTCTTGCGGTGTTCATTCACCCTAACCCTAACCCTAACCCTAACCCTAACCCTCACCCTCACCCTAACCCTAATCTTGGATTGTTCTTGTGGTGTTCATTCATCCTAACCCTTACCCTAAGCCTAACCCTAACCCTAACCCTAACCCTAACCCTAACCCTAACCCTAACCCTAACCCTAACCCTAACCCTATTCTTGGATTGTTCTTGCGGTGTTCATTCACCCTAACCCTAACCCTAACCCTAACCCTAACCCTAACCCTAACCCTAACCCTAACCCTAACCCTAATCTTGGATTGTTCTTGTGGTGTTCATTCATCCTAACCCTAACCCTAACCCTAACCCTAACCCTAACCCTAACCCTAACCCTAACCCTCACCCTAACCCTAACCCTAACCCTAACCCTAACCCTAACCCTAACCCTAACCCTAACCCTAATCTTGGATTGTTCTTGCGGTGTTCATTCATCCTAACCCTAACCCTAACCCTAACCCTAACCCTAACCCTAACCCTAACCCTAACCCTAACTCTAACACTAACACTAACACTAACCCTTATCTTGGATTGTTCTTGCGGTGTTCATTCACCCTAGCCCTAACCCTAACCCTAACCCTAACCCTAACCCTAACCCTAACCCTAATCCTAACCCTAACCCTAACCCTAACCCTAACCCTAACCCTAACCCTAACCCTAACCCTAACCCTAACCCTATTCTTGGATTGTTCTTGCGGTGTTCATTCACCCTAACCCTAACCCTAACCCTAACCCTCACCCTAACCCTAATCTTGGATTGTTCTTGTGGTGTTCATTCATCCTAACCCTAACCCTAACCCTAACCCTAACCCTAACCCTAACCCTATTCTTGGATTGTTCTTGCGGTGTTCATTCACCCAAACCCTAACCCTAACCCTAACCCTAACCCTAACCCTAACCCTAACCATAACCCTAATCTTGGATTGTTCTTGTGGTTTTCATTCATCCTAACCCTAACCCTAACCCTAACCCTAACCCTAACCCTCACCCTAACCCTAACCCTAATCTTGGATTGTTCTTGCGGTGTTCATTCATCCTAAACCTAACCCTAACCCTAACCCTAACCCTAACCCTAACCCTAACCCTAACCCTAACCCTAACCCTAACCCTAACCCTAACCCTAACCCTAACCCTAACCCTAACCCTAATCTTGGATTGTTCTTGCGGTGTTCATTCATCCTAAACCTAACCCTAACCCTAACCCTAACCCTAACCCTAACCCTAACCCTAACCCTAACCCTAACTCTAACACTAACACTAACACTAACCCTTATCTTGGATTGTTCTTGCGGTGTTCATTCATCCTAACCCTAACCCTAACCCTAACCCTAACCCTAACCCTAACCCTAACCCTAACCCTAACCCTAACCCTATTCTTGGATTGTTCTTGCGGTGTTCATTCACCCTAGCCCTAACCCTAACCCTAACCCTAACCCTAACCCTAACCCTAACCCTAACCCTAACCCTAACCCTAACCCTAACCCTAACCCTATTCTTGGATTGTTCTTGCGGTGTTCATTCACCCTAACCCTAACCCTAACCCTAACCCTAACCCTCACCCTCACCCTAACCCTAATCTTGTATTGTTCTTGTGGTGTTCATTCATCCTAACCCTAACCCTAAGCCTAACCCTAACCCTAACCCTAACCCTAACCCTAACCCTATTCTTGGATTTTTCTTGTGGTTTTCATTCATCCTAACCCTAACCCTAACCCTAACCCTAACCCTAACCCTAACCCTAACCCTAACCCTAACCCTAATCTTGGATTGTTCTTGTGGTTTTCATTCATCCAAACCCTAACCCTAACCCTAACCCTAACCCTAACCCTAACCCTAACCCTAACCCTAACCCTAACCCTAACCCTAACCCTAATCTTGGATTGTTCTTGCGGTGTTCATTCATCCTAAACCTAACCCTAACCCTAACCCTAACCCTAACCCTAACCCTAACCCTAACCCTAACCCTAACCCTAACCCTAACCCTAACCCTAATCTTGGATTGTTCTTGCGGTGTTCATTCATCCTAACCCTAACCCTAACCCTAACCCTAACCCTAACCCTAACCCTAACCCTAACACTAACACTAACACTAACACTAACCCTTATCTTGGATTGTTCTTGCGGTGTTCATTCATCCTAACCCTAACCCTAACCCTAACCCTAACCCTAACCCTAACCCTAACCCTAACCCTAAAACTAACCCTAACCCTAACCCTAACCCTTACCCTAACCCTAATCTTGGATTGCTCTTGCGGTGTTCATTCACCCTAACCCTAATCCTAACCCTAACCCTAACCCTAATCCTAACCTTAACCCTAACCCTAACCCTAACCCTAACCCTAACCCTAACCCAAACCCTAACCCTAACCCTAAGCTTGGATTGTTCTTGCGGCGTTCATTCATCCTAACCCTAACCCTAACCCTAACCCTAACCCTAACCCTAACCCTAACCCTAACACTAACACTAACACTAACACTAACCCTTATCTTGGATTGTTCTTGCGGTGTTCATTCACCCTAGCCCTAACCCTAACCCTAACCCTAACCCTAACCCTAACCCTAACCCTAACCCTAACCCTAACCCTAACCCTAACCCTAACCCTATTCTTGGATTGTTCTTGCGGTGTTCATTCACCCTAACCCTAACCCTAACCCTAACCCTCACCCTCACCCTC
>NW_028113048.1:57500-60000 GCF_964234715.1 Podarcis melisellensis | reverse complement strand
TCTTGGATTGTTCTTGTAGTGTTCATTCATCCTAAACCTAACTCTAACCCTTACCCTAACCCTAATCTTGGATTGTTCTTGCGGTGTTTATTCATCCTAAACCTAACCCTAACCCTAACCCTAACCCTAACTCTAACTCTAACCCTAACCCTAACCCTAACCCTAACCCTAACCCTAACCCTAACCCTAACCCTATTCTTGGATTGTTCTTGCGGTGTTCATTCACCCTAACCCTAACCCTAACCCTAACCCTAATCTTGGATTGTTCTTGTAGTGTTCATTCATCCTAACCCTAACCCTAACCCTAACCCTAATCTTGGATTGTTCTTGCGGTGTTCATTCATCCTAACCCTAACCCTAACCCTAACCCTAACCCTAACCCTAACCCTAACCCTAACCCTAACCCTAACCCTATTCTTGGATTGTTCTTGCGGTGTTTATTCACCCTAGCCCTAACCCTAACCCTAACCCTAACCCTAACCCTAACCCTAATCCTAACCCTAACCCTAACCCTAACCCTAACCCTAACCCTAACCCTAACCCTAACCCTAACCCTAACCCTAACCCTATTCTTGGATTGTTCTTGCGGTGTTCATTCACCCTAACCCTAACCCTAACCCTAACCCTAACCCTAACCCTAACCCTAACCCTTACCATAACCCTAACCCTCACCCTAACCCTAATCTTGGATTGTTCTTGTGGTGTTCATTCATCCTAACCCTAACCCTAAGCCTAACCCTAAGCCTAACCCTAACCCTAACCCTATTCTTGGATTGTTCTTGCGGTGTTCATTCACCCTAACCCTAACCCGAACCCTAATCTTGGATTGTTCTTGTAGTGTTCATTCATCCTAACCCTAACCCTAACCCTAACCCTAACTCTAACCCTAATCTTTGATTGTTCTTGCGGTGTTCATTCATCCTAAACCTAACCCTAACCCTAACCCTAACCCTAACCCTAACCCTAACCCTAACCCTAACCCTAACACTAACACTAACACTATCCCTAATCTTGGATTGTTCTTGTGGTGTTTATTCATCCTAACCCTAACCCTAACCCTAACCCTAACCCTAACCCTAACCCTAACCCTAACCCGAACCCTAACCCTAACCCTAACCCTAACCCTAACCCTAACCCTATTCTTGGATTGTTCTTGCGGTGTTCATTCACCCTAACCCTAACCCTAACCCTAACCCTAACCCTAACCCTAACCCTAACCCTAACCCTAACCCTAACCCTAACCCTAACCCTAACCCTAACCCTAACCCTAACCCTAACCCTAACCATAATCTTGGATTGTTCTTGCGGTGTTCATTCATCCTAACCCTAACCCTAACCCTAACCCTAACCCTAACCCTAACCCTAACCCTAACCCTAACCCTAACCCTAACACTAACCCTTATCTTGGATTGTTCTTGCGGTGTTCATTCATCCTAACCCTAACCCTAACCCTAACCCTATTCTTGGATTGTTCTTGCGGTGTTCATTCACCCTAACCCTAACCCTAACCCTAACCCTAATCTTGGATTGTTCTTGTAGTGTTCATTCATCCTAACCCTAACCCTAACCCTAACCCTAACCCTAATCTTGGATTGTTCTTGCGGTGTTCATTCATCCTAACCCTAACCCTAACCCTAACCCTAACCCTAACCCTAACCCTAACCCTAACCCTAACCCTATTCTTGGATTGTTCTTGCGGTGTTCATTCACCCTAGCCCTAACCCTAACCCTAACCCTAACCCTAATCCTAACCCTAACCCTAACCCTAACCCTAACCCTAACCCTAACCCTATTCTTGGATTGTTCTTGCGGTGTTCATTCACCCTAACCCTAACCCTAACCCTAACCCTCACCCTAACCCTAATCTTGGATTGTTCTTGTGGTGTTCATTCATCCTAACCCTAACCCTAAGCCTAACCCTAAGCCTAACCCTAACCCTAACCCTATTCTTGGATTGTTCTTGCGGTGTTCATTCACCCTAACCCTAACCCTAACCCTAATCTTGGATTGTTCTTGTAGTGTTCATTCATCCTAACCCTAACCCTAACCCTAACCCTAACTCTAACCCTAATCTTTGATTGTTCTTGCGGTGTTCATTCATCCTAAACCTAACCCTAACCCTAACCCTAACCCTAACGCTAACCCTAACACTAACACTAACACTATCCCTAATCTTGGATTGTTCTTGTGGTGTTTATTCATCCTAACCCTAACCCTAACCCTAACCCTAACCCTAACCCTAACCCTAACCCTAACCCTAACCCTAACCCTAACCCTAACCCTATTCTTGGATTGTTCTTGCGGTGTTCATTCACCCTAACCCTAACCCTAACCCTAACCCTAACCCTAACCCTAACCCTAACCCTAACCCTAACCCTAACCCTAACCCTAACCATAATCTTGGATTGTTCTTGCGGTGTTCATTCATCCTAACCCTAACCCTAACCCTAAACCTAACCCTAACCCTAACCCTAACCCTAACCCTAACCCTAACCCTAAC
>NW_028113048.1:45000-47500 GCF_964234715.1 Podarcis melisellensis | reverse complement strand
CTAACCCTAACCCTAACCCTAATCCTAACCCTAACCCTAACCCTAACCCTAACCCTAACCCTAACCCTAACCCTATTCTTGGATTGTTCTTGCGGTGTTCATTCACCCTAACCCTAACCCTAACCCTAACCCTAACCCTAACCCTAACCCTATTCTTGGATTGTTCTTGCGGTGTTCATTCATCCTAACCCTAACCCTAACCCTAACCCTAACCCTAACCCTAACCCTAACCCTAACCCTAACCCTAACCCTAACCCTAACCCTAACCCTAATCTTGGATTGTTCTTGCTGTGTTCATTCACCCTAACCCTAACCCTAACCCTAACCCTAACCCTAACCCTAACCCTAACCCTAACCCTAATCTTGGATTCTTCTTGCGGTGTTCATTCATCCTAACCCTAACCCTAACCCTAACCCTAACCCTAACCCTAACCCTAACCCTAACCCTAACCCTAACACTAACACTAACACTAACACTAACACTAACCCTTATCATGGATTGTTCTTGCGGTGTTCATTCATCCTAACCCTAACCCTAACCCTAACCCTAACCCTAACCCTAACCCTAACCCTAACCCTAACCCTAACCCTAACCCTAACCCTATTCTTGAATTGTTCTTGCGGTGTTCATTCACCCTAGCCCTAACCCTAACCCTAACCCTAACCCTAACCCTAATCCTAACCCTAACCCTAACCCTAACCCTAACCCTAACCCTAACCCTATTCTTGGATTGTTCTTGTGGTGTTCATTCACCCTAACCCTAACCCTAACCCTAACCCTCACCCTAACCCTAATCTTGGATTGTTCTTGTGGTGTTCATTCATCCTAACCCTAAGCCTAAGCCTAACCCTAACCCTAACCCTAACCCTAACCCTATTCTTGGATTGTTCTTCCGGTGTTCATTCACCCTAACCCTAACCCTAACCCTAACCCTAACCCTAACCCTAACCCTAACCCTAACCCTAACCCTAATCTTGGATTGTTCTTGTGGTTTTCATTCATCCTAACCCTAACCCTAACCCTAACCCTAACCCTAACCCTAACCCTAACCCTAATCTTGGATTGTTCTTGCGGTGTTCATTCATCCTAAACCTAACCCTAACCCTAACCCTAACCCTAACCCTAACCCTAACCCTAATCTTGGATTGTTCTTGCGGTGTTCATTCATCCTAACCTTAACCCTAACCCTAACCCTAACCCTAACCCTAACCCTATTCTTGGATTGTTCTTGCGGTGTTCATTCACCCTAACCCTAACCCTTACCCTAACCCTAATCTTGGATTGTTCTTGTAGTGTTCATTCATCCTAACCCTAACCCTAACCCTAACCCTAACCCTAACCCTAATCTTGGATTGTTCTTGCGGTGTTCATTCATCCTAAACCTAACCCTAACCCTAACCCTAACCCTAACCCTAACCCTAACCCTAACCCTAACCCTAACACTAACACTAACACTAACACTAACCCTTATCTTGGATTGTTCCTGCGGTGTTCATTCATCCTAACCCTAACCCTAACCCTAACCCTAACCCTAACCCTAACCCTAACCCTAACCCTAACCCTAACCCTAACCCTAACCCTAACCCTATTCTTGGATTGTTCTTGCGGTGTTCATTCACCCTAGCCCTAACCCTAACCCTAACCCTAACCCTAACCCTAACCCTAATCCTAACCCTAACCCTAACCCTAACCCTAACCCTAACCCTATTCTTGGATTGTTCTTGCGGTGTTCATTCACCCTAACCCTAACCCTAACCCTAACCCTAACCCTAACCCTCACCCTAACCCTAATCTTGGATTGTTCTTGTGGTGTTCATTCATCCTAACCCTAACCCTAAGCCTAACCCTAACCCTAACCCTAACCCTAACCCTAACCCTATTCTTGGATTGTTCTTGCGGTGTTCATTCACCCTAACTCTAACCCTAACCCTAATCTTGGATTGTTCTTGTAGTGTTCATTCATCCTAACCCTAACCCTAACCCTAACTCTAACCCTAATCTTTGATTGTTCTTGCGGTGTTCATTCATCCTAAACCTAACCCTAACCCTAACCCTAACCCTAACCCTAACCCTAACCCTAACCCTAACACTAACACTAACACTAACACTAACACTAACCCTAATCTTGGATTGTTCTTGTGGTGTTTATTCATCCTAACCCTAACCCTAACCCTAACCCTAACCCTAACCCTAACCCTAACCCTATTCTTGGATTGTTCTTGCGGTGTTCATTCACCCTAACCCTAACCCTAACCCTAACCCTAATCCTAACCCTAACCCTAACCCTAACCCTAACCCTAACCCTAACCCTAACCCTAACCCTATTCTTGGATTGTTCTTGCGGTGTTCATTCACCCTAACCCTAACCCTAACCCTAACCCTAACCCTAACCCTAACCCTAATCTTGGATTGTTCTTGCGGTGTTCATTCATCCTAACCCTAACCCTAACCCTAACCCTAACCCTAACCCTAACCCTAACCCTAACCCTAACCCTAATC
>NW_028113048.1:37500-40000 GCF_964234715.1 Podarcis melisellensis | reverse complement strand
AACCCTAATCTTGGATTGTTCTTGCGGTGTTCATTCATCCTAACCCTAACCCTAACCCTAACCCTAACCCTAACCCTAACCCTAACCCTAACCCTAACCCAAACCCTAACCCTAACACTAACACTAACACTAACACTAACCCTAATCTTGGATTGCTCTTGCGGTGTTCATTCACCCTAACCCTAACCCTAACCCTAACCCTAACCCTAACCCTAACCCTAACCTTAACCCTAACCCTAACCCTAACCCTAACCCTAACCCAAACCCTAACCCTAACCCTAAGCTTGGATTGTTCTTGCGGCGTTCATTCACCCTAACCCTAACCCTAACCCTAACCCTAACCCTAACCCTAACCCTAATCTTGGATTGTTCTTGTAGTGTTCATTCATCCTAACCCTAACCCTAACCCTAACCCTAACCCTAATCTTGGATTGTTCTTGCGGTGTTCATTCATCCTAACCCTAACCCTAACCCTAACCCTAACCCTAACCCTAACCCTAACCCTAACCCTAACCCTAACCCTAACACTAACACTAACACTAACACTAACCCTTATCTTGGATTGTTCCTGCGGTGTTCATTCATCCTAACCCTAACCCTAACCCTAACCCTAACCCTAACCCTAACCCTAACCCTAACCCTAACCCTAACCCTAACCCTAACCCTAACCCTAACCCTAACCCTATTCTTGGATTGTTCTTGCGGTGTTCATTCACCCTAGCCCTAAACCTAACCCTAACCCTAACCCTAACCCTAACCCTAACCCTAATCCTAATCCTAACCCTAACCCTAACCCAAACCCTAACCCTAACCCTAACCCTAACCCTAACCCTAACCCTAACCCTAACCCTATTCTTGGATTGTTCTTGCGGTGTTCATTCACCCTAACCCTAACCCTAACCCTAACCCTAACCCTCACCCTAACCCTAATCTTGGATTGTTCTTGTGGTGTTCATTCATCCTAATACTAACCCTAAGCCTAACCCTAACCCTAACCCTATTCTTGGATTGTTCTTGCGTTGTTCATTCACCCTAACCCTAACCCTAATCTTGGATTGTTCTTGTAGTGTTCATTCATCCTAACCCTAACCCTAACCCTAACCCTAATCTTGGATTGTTCTTGCGGTGTTCATTCATCCTAAACCTAACCCTAACCCTAACCCTAACCCTAACCCTAACCCTAACCCTAACCCTAACCCTAACACTAACACTAACCCTTATCTTGGATTGTTCTTGCGGTGTTTATTCATCCTAACCCTAACCCTAACCCTAACCCTAACCCTAACCCTAACCCTAACCCTAACCCTATTCTTGGATTGTTCTTGCGGTGTTCATTCACCCTAGCCCTAACCCTAACCCTAACCCTAACACTAACCCTAACCGTAACCCTAACCCTAACCCTAACCCTAACCCTAACCCTAACCCTAACCCTAACCCTAACCCTATTCTTGGATTGTTCTTGCGGTGTTCATTCACCCTAACCCTAACCCTAACCCTAACCCTAACCCTCACCCTAACCCTAATCTTGGATTGTTCTTGTGGTGTTCATTCATCCTAACCCTAACCCTAAGCCTAACCCTAACCCTAACCCTAACCCTATTCTTGGATTGTTCTTGCGGTGTTCATTCACCCTAACCCTAACCCTAACCCTAACCCTAACCCTAACCCTAACCCTAACCCTAACACTAACACTAACACTAACACTAACCCTTATCTTGGATTGTTCCTGCGGTGTTCATTCATCCTAACCCTAACCCTAACCCTAACCCTAACCCTAACCCTAACCCTAACCCTAACCCTAACCCTAACCCTAACCCTAACCCTATTCTTGGATTGTTCTTGCGGTGTTCATTCACCCTAGCCCTAACCCTAACCCTAACCCTAACCCTAACCCTAATCCTAACCCTAACCCAAACCCTAACCCTAACCCTAACCCTAACCCTAACCCTAACCCTAACCCTATTCTTGGATTGTTCTTGCGGTGTTCATTCACCCTAACCCTAACCCTAACCCTAACCCTAACCCTCACCCTAACCCTAATCTTGGATTGTTCTTGTGGTGTTCATTCATCCTAACACTAACCCTAAGCCTAACCCTAACCCTAACCCTATTCTTGGATTGTTCTTGCGGTGTTCATTCACCCTAACCCTAACCCTAACCCTAATCTTGGATTGTTCTTGTAGTGTTCATTCATCCTAACCCTAACCCTAACCCTAACCCTAATCTTGGATTGTTCTTGCGGTGTTCATTCATCCTAAACCTAACCCTAACCCTAACCCTAACCCTAACCCTAACCCTAACCCTAACCCTAACCCTAACACTAACACTAACCCTTATCTTGGATTGTTCTTGCGGTGTTTATTCATCCTAACCCTAACCCTAACCCTAACCCTAACCCTCACCCTAACCCTAACCCTATTCTTGGATTGTTCTTGCGGTGTTCATTCACCCTAGCCCTAACCCTAACCCTAACCCTAACCCTAACCCTAACCCTAACCCT
>NW_028113048.1:27500-30000 GCF_964234715.1 Podarcis melisellensis | reverse complement strand
AACCCTAACCCTAACCCTAACCTTAACCCTAACCCTAACCCTAACCCTAACCCTAACCCAAACCCTAACCCTAACCCTAAGCTTGGATTGTTCTTGCGGCGTTCATTCACCCTAACCCTAACCCTAACCCTAACCCTAACCCTAACCCTAACCCTAACCCTAACCCTAACCCTAATCTTGGATTGTTCTTGTAGTGTTCATTCATCCTAACCCTAACCCTAACCCTAACCCTAACCCTAATCTTGGATTGTTCTTGCGGTGTTCATTCATCCTAACCCTAACCCTAACCCTAACCCTAACCCTAACCCTAACCCTAACCCTAACCCTAACCCTAACACTAACACTAACACTAACACTAACCCTTATCTTGGATTGTTCCTGCGGTGTTCATTCATCCTAACCCTAACCCTAACCCTAACCCTAACCCTAACCCTAACCCTAACCCTAACCCTAACCCTAACCCTAACCCTAACCCTATTCTTGGATTGTTCTTGCGGTGTTCATTCACCCTAGCCCTAAACCTAACCCTAACCCTAACCCTAACCCTAACCCTAACCCTAACCCTAATCCTAATCCTAACCCTAACCCAAACCCTAACCCTAACCCTAACCCTAACCCTAACCCTAACCCTAACCCTAACCCTATTCTTGGATTGTTCTTGCGGTGTTCATTCACCCTAACCCTAACCCTAACCCTAACCCTAACCCTCACCCTAACCCTAATCTTGGATTGTTCTTGTGGTGTTCATTCATCCTAATACTAACCCTAAGCCTAACCCTAACCCTAACCCTATTCTTGGATTGTTCTTGCGTTGTTCATTCACCCTAACCCTAACCCTAATCTTGGATTGTTCTTGTAGTGTTCATTCATCCTAACCCTAACCCTAACCCTAACCCTAATCTTGGATTGTTCTTGCGGTGTTCATTCATCCTAAACCTAACCCTAACCCTAACCCTAACCCTAACCCTAACCCTAACCCTAACCCTAACACTAACACTAACCCTTATCTTGGATTGTTCTTGCGGTGTTTATTCATCCTAACCCTAACCCTAACCCTAACCCTAACCCTAACCCTAACCCTAACCCTAACCCTATTCTTGGATTGTTCTTGCGGTGTTCATTCACCCTAGCCCTAACCCTAACCCTAACCCTAACACTAACCCTAACCGTAACCCTAACCCTAACCCTAACCCTAACCCTAACCCTAACCCTAACCCTAACCCTAACCCTATTCTTGGATTGTTCTTGCGGTGTTCATTCACCCTAACCCTAACCCTAACCCTAACCCTAACCCTCACCCTAACCCTAATCTTGGATTGTTCTTGTGGTGTTCATTCATCCTAACCCTAACCCTAAGCCTAACCCTAACCCTAACCCTAACCCTATTCTTGGATTGTTCTTGCGGTGTTCATTCACCCTAACCCTAACCCTAACCCTAACCCTAACCCTAACCCTAACCCTAACCCTAACCCAAACCCTAATCTTGGATTGTTCTTGCGGTGTTCATTCATCCTAAACCTAACCCTAACCCTAACCCTAACCCTAACCCTAACCCTAACCCTAACCCTAACCCTAACCCTAACCCTAACCCTAATCTTGGATTGTTCTTGCGGTGTTCATTCATCCTAACCCTAACCCTAACCCTAACCCTAACCCTAACCCAAACCCTAACCCTAACCCTAACCCTAACACTAACACTAACACTAACACTAACACTAACCCTAATCTTGGATTGCTCTTGCGGTGTTCATTCACCCTAACCCTAACCCTAACCCTAACCCTAACCCTAACCCTAACCTTAACCCTAACCCTAACCCTAACCCTAACCCTAACCCAAACCCTAACCCTAACCCTAAGCTTGGATTGTTCTTGCGGCGTTCATTCACCCTAACCCTAACCCTAACCCTAACCCTAACCCTAACCCTAACCCTAACCCTAACCCTAAGCTTGGATTGTTCTTGCGGTGTTCATTCACCCTAACCCTAACCCTAACCCTAACCCTAACCCTAACCCTAACCCTAACCCTAACCTTAACCCTAACCCTAACCCTAACCCTAACACTAACCCTAACCCTAACCCTTACCCTAACCCTAATCTTGGATTGCTCTTGCGGTGTTCATTCACCCTAACCCTAACCCTAACCCTAACCCAACCCTAACCCTAACCCTAACCCTAACCCTAACCCTAACCCTAATCCTAATCCTAACCCTAACCCTAACCCTAACCCTAACCCTAACCCTAAACCCTAACCCTAACCTTAACCCTAACCCTAACCCAAACCCTAACCCTAACCCTAATCTTGGATTGTTCTTGCGGTGTTCATTCACCCTAACCCTAACCCTAACCCTAACCCTAACCCTAACCCTAACCCTAATCTTGGATTGTTCTTGCGTTGTTCATTCACCCTAACCCTAACCCTAACCCTAACCCTAACCCTAACCCTAACCCTAACCCTAACCCTAACCCTAACCCTAACCCTAACCCTAACCCTAATCTTGGA
>NW_028113048.1:10000-12500 GCF_964234715.1 Podarcis melisellensis | reverse complement strand
ACCCTAACCCTAACCCTAACCCTAACCCTAACCCTAACCCTATTCTTGGATTGTTCTTGCGGTGTTCATTCACCCTAACCCTAACCCTAACCCTAACCCTAACCCTAACCCTAACCCTAACCCTATTCTTGGATTGTTCTTGCGGTGTTCATTCACCCTAACCCTAACCCTAACCCTAACCCTAACCCTAACCATAACCATAACCCTAATCTTGGATTGTTCTTGTGGTGTTCATTCATCCTAACCCTAACCCTAACCCTAACCCTAACCCTAACCCTAACCCTAACCCTAACCCTAACCCTAACCCTAACCCTAATCTTGGATTGTTCTTGCGGTGTTCATTCACCCTAACCCTAACCCTAACCCTAACCCTAACCCTAACCCTAACCCTAACCCTAACCCTAATCTTGGATTGTTCTTGCGGTGTTCATTCATCCTAAACCTAACCCTAACCCTAACCCTAACCCTAACCCTAACCCTAACCCTAACCCTAACCCTAACCCTAACCCTAACCCCAACCCTAACCCTAACCCTAACCCTAACCCTAACCCTAACCCTAAAACTAACCCTAACCCTAACCCTTACCCTAACCCTAATCTTGGATTGCTCTTGCGGTGTTCATTCACCCTAACCCTAACCCTAACCCTAACAGTAACCCTAACCCTAACCCTAACCCTAACCCTAACCCTAACCCTAACCCTAACCCTAACCCTAATCTTGGATTGTTCTTGCGGTGTTCATTCACCCTAACCCTAACCCTAGGTAAAGGTAAAGGTACCCCTGCCCGTATGGGCCAGTCTTGACAGACTCTGGGGTTGTGCGCCCATCTCACTTAAGAGGCCAGGGGCCAGCGCTGTCCGGAGACACTTCCGGGTCACGTGGCCAGCGTGACATCGCTGCTCTGGCGAGCCAGAGCCGCACACGGAAACGCCGTTTACCTTCCCGCTGGTAAGCGGTCCCTATTTATCTACTTGCACCCGGAGGTGCTTTCGAACTGCTAGGTTGGCAGGCGCTGGGACCGAGCAGCGGGAGCGCACCCCGCCGCAGGGATTCGAACCGCCGACCTTTAGATCGGCAAGTCCTAGGCGCTGAGGCTTTAACCCACAGCGCCACCTGTGTCCCTTACCTTAACCCTAACCCTAACCCTAACCCTAACCCTAACCCTAACCCTAACCCTAACCCTAACCCTAACCCTAATCTTGGATTGTTCTTGCGTTGTTCATTCACCCTAACCTTAACCCTAACCCTAACCCTAACCCTAACCCTAACCCTAACCCTAACCCTAATCTTGGATTGTTCTTGCGGTGTTCATTCATCCTAACCCTAACCCTAACCCTAACCCTAACCCTAATCTTGGATTGTTCTTGCGGTGTTCATTCACCCTAACCCTAACCCTAACCCTAACCCTAACCCTAACCCTCACCCTCACCCTAACCCTAACCCTAACCCTAACCCTAACCCAAACCCTAACCCTAACCCTAAGCTTGGATTGTTATTGTGGCGTTCATTCACCCTAACCCTAACCCTAACCCTAACCCTATTCTTGGATTGTTCTTGCGGTGTTCATTCATCCTAACCCTAACCCTAACCCTAACCCTAACCCTAACCCTAACCCTAATCCTAACCCTAACCCTAATCTTGGATTGTTCTTGCGGTGTTCATTCACCCTAACCCTAACCCTAACCCTAACCCTCACCCTAACCCTAACCCTAACCCTAACCCTAACCCTAACCCTAACCCTAACCCTAACCCAAACCCTAACACTAACCCTAAGCTTGGATTGTTATTGTGGCGTTCATTCACCCTAACCCTAACCCTAACCCTAACCCTAACCCTAACCCTTACCCTTACCCTTACCCTAACCCTAATCTTGGATTGCTCTAGCGGTGTTCATTCATCCTAACCCTAACCCTAACCCTAACCCTAACCCTAACCCTAACCCTAACCCTAACCCTAACCCTAACCCCAACCCTAACCCTAACCGTAAAACTAACCCTAACCCTAACCATAACCCTTGCCCAAACCCTAATCTTGGATTGCTCTTGCGGTGTTCATTCACCCTAACCCTAACCCTAACCCTAACCCTAATCCTAACCCTAACCTTAACCTTAACCCTAACCCTAACCCTAACCCTAACCCTAACCCTAACCCTAACCCTAACCCTAACCCTAATCTTGGATTGTTCTTGCGGTGTTCATTCACCCTAACCCTAACCCTAACCCTAACCCTAACCCTAACCCTAACCCTAACCCTAACCCTAACCCTAACCCTAATCTTGGATTGTTCTTGCGTTGTTCATTCACCCTAACCCTAACCCTAACCCTAACCCTAATCTTGGATTGTTCTTGTGGTGTTCATTCATCCTAACCCTAACCCTAACCCTAACCCTAACCCTAACCCTAACCCTAACCCCAACCCTAACCCTAACCCTAACCCTAACCCTAACCCTAATCTTGGATTGTTCTTGTGGTGTTCATTCATCCTAACCCTAACCCTAACC
>NW_028113049.1:197500-210000 GCF_964234715.1 Podarcis melisellensis | reverse complement strand
AACCCTATTCTTGGATTGTTTTTGCAGTGTTCATTCACTCTAACCCTAACCCTAACCCTAACCCTAACCCTAACCCTAACCCTATACCTAACCCTAACCCTAACCCTAACCCTAACCCTAACCCTAACCCTATTCTTGGATTGTTCTTGCGGTGTTCATTCACCCTAACCCTAACCCTAACCCTAACCCTAACCCTAACCCTATCCCTATTCTTGGATTGTTCTTGCGGTGTTCATTCACCCTAACCCTAACCCTAACCCTAACCCTAACCCTAACCCTAACCCTAACCCTAACCCTAACCCTAACCCTAACCCTAATCTTGGATTGTTCTTGTAGTGTTCATTCATCCTAACCCTAACCCTAACCCTAACCCTAACCCTAACCCTAACCCTAACCCTAACCCTAACCAGAATCTTGGATTGTTCTTGCGGTGTTCATTCATCCTAAACCTAACCCTAACCCTAACCCTAACCCTAACCCTAACCCTAACCCTAACCCTAACCCTAACCCTATTCTTGGATTGTTCTTCCGGGGTTCATTCACTCTAACCCTAACCCTAACCCTAACCCTAACCCTAACCCTAACCCTAACCCTAACCCTAACCCTAACCCTAACCCTAACCCTAACCCTATTCTTGGATTGTTTTTGCAGTGTTCATTCACTCTAACCCTAACCCTAACCCTAACCCTAACCCTAACCCTAACCCTATACCTAACCCTAACCCTAACCCTAACCCTAACCCTAACCCTATTCTTGGATTGTTCTTGCGGTGTTCATTCACCCTAACCCTAACCCTAACCCTAACCCTAACCCTAACCCTATCCCTATTCTTGGATTGTTCTTGCGGTGTTCATTCACCCTAACCCTAACCCTAACCCTAACCCTAACCCTAACCCTAACCCTAACCCTAACCCTAACCCTAACCCTAACCCTAATCTTGGATTGTTCTTGTAGTGTTCATTCATCCTAACCCTAACCCTAACCCTAACCCTAACCCTAACCCTAACCCTAACCCTAACCCTAACCCTAACCAGAATCTTGGATTGTTCTTGCGGTGTTCATTCATCCTAAACCTAACCCTAACCCTAACCCTAACCCTAACCCTAACCCTAACCCTAACCCTAACCCTAACCCTAACCCTAACCCTAACACTAACACTAACACTAACACTAACCCTTATCTTGGATTGTTCTTGCGGTCTTCATTCATCCTAACCCTAACCCTAACCCTAACCCTAACCCTAACCCTAACCCTAACCCTAACCCTAACCCTAACCCCAACCCTAACCCTAACCCTAACCCTAATCTTGGATTGTTCTTGCGGTGTTCATTCACCCTAACCCTAACCCTAACCCTAACCCTAACCCTAACCCTAATCTTGGATTGTTCTTGTAGTGTTCATTCATCCTAACCCTAACCCTAACCCTAACCCTAACCCTAACCCTAACCCTAACCCTAACCCTAACCCTAACCCTAACCCTAACCCTAACCCTAACCCTAACCCTAACCCTAATCTTGGATTGTTCTTGCGGTGTTCATTCATCCTAAACCTAACCCTAACCCTAACTCTAACCCTAACCCTAACCCTAACCCTAACCCTAACCCTAACCCTAACCCTAACCCTAACACTAACACTAACACTAACACTAACCCTTATCTTGGATTGTTCTTGCGGTGTTCATTCATCCTAACCCTAACCCTAACCCTAACCCTAACCCTAACCCTAACCCTAACCCTAACCCTAACCCTAACCCTAACCCTAACCCTAACCCTAACCCTAACCCTAACCCTAATCTTGGATTGTTCTTGCGGTGTTCATTCATCCTAACCCTAACCCTAACCCTAACCCTAACCCTAACCCTAACCCTAACCCTAACCCTAATCTTGGATTGTTCTTGCGGTGTTCATTCATCCTAACCCTAACCCTAACCCTAACCCTAACCCTAACCCTAACCCTAACCCTAACCCTAACCCTAATCTTGGATTGTTCTTGCGGTGTTCATTCATCCTAAACCTAAGCCTAACCCTAACCCTAACCCTAACCCTAACCCTAACCCTAACCCTAACCCTAACACTAACACTAACCCTAACCCTAACCCTAACCCTAATCTTGGATTGTTCTTGCGGTGTTCATTCACCCTAACCCTAACCCTAACCCTAACCCTAACCCTAACCCTAACCCTAATCTTGGATTGTTCTTGTAGTGTTCATTCATCCTAACCCTAACCCTAACCCTAACCCTAACCCTAACCCTAACCCTAACCCTAACCCTAACCCTAACCCTAACCCTAATCTTGGATTGTTCTTGCGGTGTTCATTCATCCTAAACCTAACCCTAACCCTAACTCTAACCCTAACCCTAACCCTAACCCTAACCCTAACCCTAACCCTAACACTAACACTAACACTAACACTAACACTAACACTAACCCTTATCTTGGATTGTTCTTGCGGTGTTCATTCATCCTAACCCTAACCCTAACCCTAACCCTAACCATAACCCTAACCCTAACCCTAACCCTAACCCTAATCTTGGATTGTTCTTGCGGTGTTCATTCATCCTAACCCTAACCCTAACCCTAACCCTAACCCTAACCCTAACCCTAACCCTAATCTTGGATTGTTCTTGCGGTGTTCATTCATCCTCACCCTAACCCTAACCCTAACCCTAACCCTAACCCTAACCCTAACCCTAACCCTAACCCTAACCCTAACCCTAACCCTAACCCTAATCTTGGATTGTTCTTGCGGTGTTCATTCACCCTAACCCTAACCCTAACCCTAACCCTCACCCTCACCCTAACCCTAACACTAACCCTAACCCTAACCCTAACCCTAACCCTAACCCTAACCCTAACCCTAACCCTAACCCTATTCTTGGATTGTTCTTCCAGGGTTCATTCACTCTAACCCTAACCCTAACCCTAACCCTAACCCTAACCCTAACCCTAACCCTAACCCTAAACCTAACCCTAACCCTATTCTTGGATTGTTCTTGCAGTGTTCATTCACTCTAACCCTAACCCTAACCCTAACCCTAACCCTAACCCTAACCCTAACCCTATACCTAACCCTAACCCTAACCCTAACCCTAACCCTAACCCTATTCTTGGATTGTTCTTGCGGTGTTCATTCACCCTAACCCTAACCCTAACCCTAACCCTAACCCTAACCCTAACCCTATCCCTATTCTTGGATTGTTCTTGCGGTGTTCATTCACCCTAACCCTAACCCTAACCCTAATCCTAACCCTAACCCTAACCCTAACCCTAACCCTAACCCTAACCCTAACCCTAACCCTAACCCTAACCCTAACCCTAACCCTAACCCTAACCCTAATCTTGGATTGTTCTTGTAGTGTTCATTCATCCTAACCCTAACCCTAACCCTAACCCTAACCCTAACCCTAACCCTAACCAGAATCTTGGATTGTTCTTGCGGTGTTCATTCATCCTAAACCTAAGCCTAACCCTAACCCTAACCCTAACCCTAACCCTAACCCTAACCCTAACACTAACACTAACACTAACACTAACCCTTATCTTGGATTGTTCTTGCGGTGTTCATTCATCCTAACCCTAACCCTAACCCTAACCCTAACCCTAACCCTAACCCTAACCCTAACCCTAACCCCAACCCTAACCCTAACCCTAACCCTAATCTTGGATTGTTCTTGCGGTGTTCATTCACCCTAACCCTAACCCTAACCCTAACCCTAACCCTAACCCTAACCCTAACCCTAACCCTAACCCTAATCTTGGATTGTTCTTGTAGTGTTCATTCATCCTAACCCTAACCCTAACCCTAACCCTAACCCTAACCCTAACCCTAACCCTAACCCTAACCCTAACCCTAACCCTAACCCTAACCCTAACCCTAATCTTGGATTGTTCTTGCGGTGTTCATTCATCCTAAACCTAACCCTAACCCTAACTCTAACCCTAACCCTAACCCTAACCCTAACCCTAACCCTAACCCTAACCCTAACCCTAACACTAACACTAACACTAACACTAACACTAACCCTTATCTTGGATTGTTCTTGCGGTGTTCATTCATCCTAACCCTAACCCTAACCCTAACCCTAACCCTAACCCTAACCCTAACCCTAACCCTAACCCTAATCTTGGATTGTTCTTGCGGTGTTCATTCATCCTAAACCTAAGCCTAACCCTAACCCTAACCCTAACCCTAACCCTAACCCTAACACTAACACTAACCCTAACCCTAACCCTAACCCTAATCTTGGATTGTTCTTGCGGTGTTCATTCACCCTAACCCTAACCCTAACCCTAACCCTAACCCTAACTCTAACCCTAACCCTAATCTTGGATTGTTCTTGTAGTGTTCATTCATCCTAACCCTAACCCTAACCCTAACCCTAACCCTAACCCTAACCCTAACCCTAACCCTAACCCTAACCCTAACCCTAACCCTAACCCTAATCTTGGATTGTTCTTGCGGTGTTCATTCATCCTAAACCTAACCCTAACCCTAACTCTAACCCTAACCCTAACCCTAACCCTAACCCTAACACTAACACTAACACTAACACTAACCCTTATCTTGGATTGTTCTTGCGGTGTTCATTCATCCTAACCCTAACCCTAACCCTAACCCTAACCCTAACCCTAACCCTAACCATAAACCTAACCCTAACCCTAACCCTAACCCTAATCTTGGATTGTTCTTGCGGTGTTCATTCATCCTAACCCTAACCCTAACCCTAACCCTAACCCTAACCCTAACCCTAACCCTAACCCTAATCTTGGATTGTTCTTGCGGTGTTCATTCATCCTAACCCTAACCCTAACCCTAACCCTAACCCTAACCCTAACCCTAACCCTAACCCTAACCCTAACCCTAACCCTAACCCTAATCTTGGATTGTTCTTGCGGTGTTCATTCACCCTAACCCTAACCCTAACCCTAACCCTCACCCTCACCCTCACCCTAACCCTAACACTAACCCTAACCCTAACCCTAACCCTAACCCTAACCCTAACCCTAACCCTAACCCTAACCCTATTCTTGGATTGTTCTTCCAGGGTTCATTCACTCTAACCCTAACCCTAACCCTAACCCTAACCCTAACCCTAACCCTAACCCTAACCCTAACCCTAACCCTAACCCTAACCCTATTCTTGGATTGTTCTTGCAGTGTTCATTCACTCTAACCCTAACCCTAACCCTAACCCTAACCCTAACCCTATACCTAACCCTAACCCTAACCCTAACCCTATTCTTGGATTGTTCTTGCGGTGTTCATTCACCCTAACCCTAACCCTAACCCTAACCCTAACCCTAACCCTAACCCTATCCCTATTCTTGGATTGTTCTTGCGGTGTTCATTCACCCTAACCCTAACCCTAATCCTAACCCTAACCCTAACCCTAACCCTAACCCTAACCCTAACCCTAACCCTAACCCTAACCCTAACCCTAACCCTAACCCTAACCCTAACCCTAACCCTAACCCTAATCTTGGATTGTTCTTGTAGTGTTCATTCATCCTAACCCTAACCCTAACCCTAACCCTAACCCTAACCCTAACCCTAACCCTAACCCTAACCAGAATCTTGGATTGTTCTTGCGGTGTTCATTCATCCTAAACCTAAGCCTAACCCTAACCCTAACCCTAACCCTAACCCTAACCCTAACACTAACACTAACACTAACACTAACACTAACACTAACCCTTATCTTGGATTGTTCTTGCGGTGTTCATTCATCCTAACCCTAACCCTAACCCTAACCTTAACCCTAACCCTAACCCTAACCCTAACCCTAACCCTAACCCTAACCCTAACCCTAACCCCAACCCTAACCCTAACCCTAACCCTAATCTTGGATTGTTCTTGCGGTGTTCATTCACCCTAACCCTAACCCTAACCCTAACCCTAACCCTAACCCTAACCCTAACCCTAATCTTGGATTGTTCTTGTAGTGTTCATTCATCCTAACCCTAACCCTAACCCTAACCCTAACCCTAACCCTAACCCTAACCCTAACCCTAACCCTAACCCTAATCTTGGATTGTTCTTGCGGTGTTCATTCATCCTAAACCTAACCCTAACCCTAACTCTAACCCTAACCCTAACCCTAACCCTAACCCTAACCCTAACCCTAACCCTAACCCTAACCCTAACACTAACACTAACACTAACACTAACCCTTATCTTGGATTGTTCTTGCGGTGTTCATTCATCCTAACCCTAACCCTAACCCTAACCCTAACCCTAACCCTAACCCTAACCCTAACCCTAACCCTAACCCTAACCCTAATCTTGGATTGTTCTTGCGGTGTTCATTCATCCTAACCCTAACCCTAACCCTAACCCTAACCCTAACCCTAACCCTAACCCTAACCCTAACCCTAATCTTGGATTGTTCTTGCGGTGTTCATTCATCCTAACCCTAACCCTAACCCTAACCCTAACCCTAACCCTAACCCTCACCCTAATCTTGGATTGTTCTTGCGGTGTTCATTCTCCCTAACCCTAACCCTAACCCTAACCCTCACCCTCACCCTAACCCTAACACTAACCCTAACACTAACCCTAACCCTAACCCTAACCCTAACCCTAACCCTAACCCTAACCCTAACCCTAACCCTAACCCTATTCTTGGATTGTTCTTCCGGGGTTCATTCACCCTAACCCTAACCCTAACCCTAACCCTAACCCTAACCCTAACCCTAACCCTAACCCTAACCCTAACCCTAACCCTAACCCTAACCCTATTCTTGGATTGTTCTTGCAGTGTTCATTCACCCTAACCCTAACCCTAACCCTAACCCAACCCTAACCCTTACCCTAACCCTAACCCTAACCCTAACCCTAACCCTAACCCTAACCCTAACCCTAACCCTAACCCTAACCCTAACCCTATTCTTGGATTGTTCTTGCGGTGTTCATTCACCCTAACCCTAACCCTAACCCTAACCCTAACCCTAACCCTAACCCTAACCCTAACCCTAACCCTAACCCTAACCCTAACCCTAACCCTAACCCTAATCTTGGATTGTTCTTCTAGTGTTCATTCATCCTTACCCTAACCCTAACCCTAACCCTAACCCTAACCATAAGACTAATCTTGGATTGTTCTTGCGGTGTTCATTCATCCTAACCCTAACCCTAACCCTAACCCTAACCCTAACCCTAACCCTAACCCTAACCCTAACCCTAACCCCAACCCTAACCCCAACCCTAACCCTAACCCTAACCCTAATCTTGGATTGTTCTTGTGGTGTTCATTCATCCTAAACCTAAGCCTAAGCCTAACCCTAACCCTAACCCTAACCCTAACCCTAACCCTAACACTAACACTAACACTAACACTAACCCTTATCTTGGATTGTTCTTGCGGTGTTCATTCATCCTAACCCTAACCCTAACCCTAACCCTAACCCTAACCCTAACCCTAACCCTAACCCTAACCCCAACCCTAACCCTAACCCTAACCCTAATCTTGGATTGTTCTTGCGGTGTTCATTCACCCTAACCCTAACCCTAACCCTAACCCTAACCCTAACCCTAACCCTAATCTTGGATTGTTCTTGTAGTGTTCATTCATCCTAACCCTAACCCTAACCCTAACCCTAACCCTAACCCTAACCCTAACCCTAACCCTAACCCTAATCTTGGATTATTCTTGCGGTGTTCATTCATCCTAAACCTAACCCTAACCCTAACTCTAACCCTAACCCTAACCCTAACCCTAACCCTAACCCTAACCCTAACACTAACACTAACACTAACACTAACCCTTATCTTGGATTGTTCTTGCGGTGTTCAATCATCCTAACCCTAACCCTAACCCTAACCCTAACCCTAACCCTAACCCTAACCCTAACCCTAACCCTAACCCTAACCCTAACCCTAACCCTAACCCTAACCCTAACCCTAACCCTAATCTTGGATTGTTCTTGCGGTGTTCATTCATCCTAACCCTAACCCTAACCCTAACCCTAACCCTAACCCTAACCCTAACCCTAACCCTAACCCTAATCTTGGATTGTTCTTGCGGTGTTCATTCATCCTAACCCTAACCCTAACCCTAACCCTAACCCTAACCCTAACCCTAACCCTAATCTTGGATTGTTCTTGCGGTGTTCATTCACCCTAACCCTAACCCTAACCCTAACCCTCACCCTCACCCTAACCCTAACCCTAACCCTAACCCTAACCCTAACCCTAACCCTAACCCTAACCCTAACCCTAACCCTAACCCTAACCCTAACCCTATTCTTGGATTGTTCTTCCGGGGTTCATTCACTCTAACCCTAACCCTAACCCTAACCCTAACCCTAACCCTAACCCTAACCCTAACCCTAACCCTAACCCTAACCCTAACCCTAACCCTAACCCTAACCCTAACCCTAACCCTATTCTTGGATTGTTCTTGCAGTGTTCATTCACCCTAACCCTAACCCTAACCCTAACCCAACCCTAACCCTTACCCTAACCCTAACCCTAACCCTAACCCTAACCCTAACCCTAACCCTAACCCTAACCCTAACCCTAACCCTAACCCTAACCCTAACCCTAACCCTAACCCTATCCCTATTCTTGGATTGTTCTTGCGGTGTTCATTCACCCTAACCCTAACCCTAACCCTAACCCTAACCCTAACACTAACCCTAACCCTAACCCTAACCCTAACCCTAACCCTAACCCTAACCCTAATCTTGGATTGTTCTTGTAGTGTTCATTCATCCTTACCCTAACCCTAACCCTAACCCTAACCCTAATCTTGGATTGTTCTTGCGGTGTTCATTCATCCTAAACCTAACCCTAACCCTAACCCTAACCCTAACCCTAACCCTAACCCTAACCCTAACCCTAACCCTAACCCTAACCCCAACCCTAACCCCAACCCTAACCCTAACCCTAACCCTAATCTTGGATTGTTCTTGTGGTGTTCATTCATCCTAACCCTAACCCTAACCCTAACCCTAACCCTAACCCTAACCCTAACCCTAACCCTAACCCTAACCCTAACCCTAACCCTAACCCTAACCCTATTCTTGGATTGTTCTTGCGGTGTTCATTCACCCTAACCCTAACCCTAACCCTAACCCTAACCCTAACCCTAACCCTAACCCTAACCCTAACCCTAACCCTAACCCTAACCCTAATCTTGGATTGTTCTTGCGGTGTTCATTCACCCTAACCCTAACCCTAACCCTAACCCTAACCCTAACCCTAACCCTAACCCTAATCTTGGATTGTTCTTGTAGTGTTCATTCATCCTAACCCTAACCCTAACCCTAACCCTAACCCTAACCCTAACCCTAACCCTAACCCTAACCCTAACCCTAATCTTGGATTGTTCTTGTAGTGTTCATTCATCCTAACCCTAACCCTAACCCTAACCCTAACCCTAACCCTAACCCTAACCCTAACCCTAACCCTAACCCTAACCCTAACCCTAACCCTAATCTTGGATTGTTCTTGCGGTGTTCATTCATCCTAAACCTAACCCTAACCCTAACTCTAACCCTAACCCTAACCCTAACCCTAACCCTAACACTAACACTAACACTAACACTAACCCTTATCTTGGATTGTTCTTGCGGTGTTCATTCACCCTAACCCTAACCCTAACCCTAACCCTAACCCTAACCCTAACCCTAACCCTAATCTTGGATTGTTCTTGTAGTGTTCATTCATCCTAACCCTAACCCTAACCCTAACCCTAACCCTAACCCTAACCCTAACCCTAACCCTAACCCTAACCCTAATCTTGGATTGTTCTTGTAGTGTTCATTCATCCTAACCCTAACCCTAACCCTAACCCTAACCCTAACCCTAACCCTAACCCTAACCCTAACCCTAACCCTAACCCTAACCCTAATCTTGGATTGTTCTTGCGGTGTTCATTCATCCTAAACCTAACCCTAACCCTAACTCTAACCCTAACCCTAACCCTAACCCTAACCCTAACACTAACACTAACACTAACACTAACCCTTATCTTGGATTGTTCTTGCGGTGTTCATTCATCCTAACCCTAACCCTAACCCTAACCCTAACCCTAACCCTAACCCTAACCCTAACCCTAACCCTAACCCTAATCTTGGATTGTTCTTGCGGTGTTCATTCATCCTAACCCTAACCCTAACCCTAACCCTAACCCTAACCCTAACCCTAACCCTAACCCTAACCCTAACCCTAATCTTGGATTGTTCTTGCGGTGTTCATTCATCCTAACCCTAACCCTAACCCTAACCCTAACCCTAACCCTAACCCTAACCCTAACCCTAACCCTAACCCTAACCCTAACCCTAACCCTAACCCTAACCCTAATCTTGGATTGTTCTTGCGGTGTTCATTCACCCTAACCCTAACCCTAACCCTAACCCTCACCCTCACCCTAACCCTAACACTAACCCTAACCCTAACCCTAACCCTAACCCTAACCCTAACCCTAACCCTAACCCTAACCCTATTCTTGGATTGTTCTTCCAGGGTTCATTCACTCTAACCCTAACCCTAACCCTAACCCTAACCCTAACCCTAACCCTAACCCTAACCCTAACCCTAACCCTAACCCTAACCCTATTCTTGGATTGTTCTTGCAGTGTTCATTCACTCTAACCCTAACCCTAACCCTAACCCTAACCCTAACCCTATACCTAACCCTAACCCTAACCCTAACCCTAACCCTATTCTTGGATTGTTCTTGCGGTGTTCATTCACCCTAACCCTAACCCTAACCCTAACCCTAACCCTAACCCTAACCCTATCCCTATTCTTGGATTGTTCTTGCGGTGTTCATTCACCCTAACCCTAACCCTAACCCTAATCCTAACCCTAACCCTAACCCTAACCCTAACCCTAACCCTAACCCTAACCCTAACCCTAACCCTAACCCTAACCCTAACCCTAATCTTGGATTGTTCTTGTAGTGTTCATTCATCCTAACCCTAACCCTAACCCTAACCCTAACCCTAACCCTAACCCTAACCCTAACCCTAACCAGAATCTTGGATTGTTCTTGCGGTGTTCATTCATCCTAAACCTAAGCCTAACCCTAACCCTAACCCTAACCCTAACCCTAACCCTAACACTAACACTAACACTAACACTAACACTAACACTAACCCTTATCTTGGATTGTTCTTGCGGTGTTCATTCATCCTAACCCTAACCCTAACCCTAACCTTAACCCTAACCCTAACCCTAACCCTAACCCTAACCCTAACCCTAACCCTAACCCCAACCCTAACCCTAACCCTAACCCTAATCTTGGATTGTTCTTGCGGTGTTCATTCACCCTAACCCTAACCCTAACCCTAACCCTAACCCTAACCCTAATCTTGGATTGTTCTTGTAGTGTTCATTCATCCTAACCCTAACCCTAACCCTAACCCTAACCCTAACCCTAACCCTAACCCTAACCCTAACCCTAACCCTAATCTTGGATTGTTCTTGCGGTGTTCATTCATCCTAAACCTAACCCTAACCCTAACTCTAACCCTAACCCTAACCCTAACCCTAACCCTAACCCTAACCCTAACCCTAACACTAACACTAACACTAACACTAACCCTTATCTTGGATTGTTCTTGCGGTGTTCATTCATCCTAACCCTAACCCTAACCCTAACCCTAACCCTAACCCTAACCCTAACCCTAACCCTAACCCTAACCCTAATCTTGGATTGTTCTTGCGGTGTTCATTCATCCTAACCCTAACCCTAACCCTAACCCTAACCCTAACCCTAACCCTAACCCTAATCTTGGATTGTTCTTGCGGTGTTCATTCATCCTAACCCTAACCCTAACCCTAACCCTAACCCTAACCCTAACCCTAACCCTAACCCTCACCCTAATCTTGGATTGTTCTTGCGGTGTTCATTCTCCCTAACCCTAACCCTAACCCTAACCCTCACCCTCACCCTAACCCTAACACTAACCCTAACACTAACCCTAACCCTAACCCTAACCCTAACCCTAACCCTAACCCTAACCCTAACCCTAACCCTAACCCTAACCCTAACCCTATTCTTGGATTGTTCTTCCGGGGTTCATTCACCCTAACCCTAACCCTAACCCTAACCCTAACCCTAACCCTAACCCTAACCCTAACCCTAACCCTAACCCTAACCCTAACCCTAACCCTAACCCTATTCTTGGATTGTTCTTGCAGTGTTCATTCACCCTAACCCTAACCCTAACCCTAACCCAACCCTAACCCTTACCCTAACCCTAACCCTAACCCTAACCCTAACCCTAACCCTAACCCTAACCCTAACCCTAACCCTAACCCTATTCTTGGATTGTTCTTGCGGTGTTCATTCACCCTAACCCTAACCCTAACCCTAACCCTAACCCTAACCCTAACCCTAACCCTAACCCTAACCCTAACCCTAACCCTAACCCTAACCCTAACCCTAACCCTAATCTTGGATTGTTCTTCTAGTGTTCATTCATCCTTACCCTAACCCTAACCCTAACCCTAACCATAAGACTAATCTTGGATTGTTCTTGCGGTGTT
>NW_028113049.1:190000-192500 GCF_964234715.1 Podarcis melisellensis | reverse complement strand
TGTTCATTCATCCTAAACCTAACCCTAACCCTAACTCTAACCCTAACCCTAACCCTAACCCTAACCCTAACCCTAACCCTAACCCTAACCCTAACACTAACACTAACACTAACACTAACCCTTATCTTGGATTGTTCTTGCGGTGTTCATTCATCCTAACCCTAACCCTAACCCTAACCCTAACCCTAACCCTAACCCTAACCCTAACCCTAACCCTAACCCTAACCCTAACCTTAACCCTAACCCTAACCCTAATCTTGGATTGTTCTTGCGGTGTTCATTCATCCTAACCCTAACCCTAACCCTAACCCTAACCCTAACCCTAACCCTAACCCTAACCCTAACCCTAACCCTAACCCTAACCCTAACCCTAATCTTGGATTGTTCTTGCGGTGTTCATTCATCCTAACCCTAACCCTAACCCTAACCCTAACCCTAACCCTAACCCTAACCCTAACCCTCACCCTAATCTTGGATTGTTCTTGCGGTGTTCATTCTCCCTAACCCTAATCCTAACCCTCACCCTAACCCTAACCCTAACCCTAACCCTAACCCTAACCCTAACCCTAACCCTAACCCTAACCCTAACCCTAACCCTAACCCTAACCCTAACCCTAACCCTAACCCTAACCCTATTCTTGGATTGTTCTTCCGGGGTTCATTCACTATAACCCTAACCCTAACCCTAACCCTAACCCTAACCCTAACCCTAACCCTAACCCTAACCCTAACCCTAACCCTAACCCTAACCCTAACCCTATTCTTGGATTGTTCTTGCAGTGTTCATTCACCCTAACCCTAACCCTAACCCTAACCCAACCCTAACCCTTACCCTAACCCTAACCCTAACCCTAACCCTAACCCTAACCCTAACCCTAACCCTAACCCTAACCCTAACCCTAACCCTAACCCTAACCCTAACCCTATCCCTATTCTTGGATTGTTCTTGCGGTGTTCATTCACCCTAACCCTAACCCTAACCCTAACCCTAACCCTAACCCTAACCCTAACCCTAACCCTAACCCTAACCCTAACCCTAACCCTAATCTTGGATTGTTCTTGTAGTGTTCATTCATCCTTACCCTAACCCTAACCCTAACCCTAACCATAAGACTAATCTTGGATTGTTCTTGCGGTGTTCATTCATCCTAACCCTAACCCTAACCCTAACCCTAACCCTAACCCTAACCCTAACCCTAACCCTAACCCCAACCCTAACCCCAACCCTAACCCTAACCCTAACCCTAATCTTGGATTGTTCTTGTGGTGTTCATTCATCCTAAACCTAAGCCTAACCCTAAGCCTAACCCTAACCCTAACCCTAACCCTAACCCTAACCCTAACCCTAACCCTAACCCTAACACTAACACTAACACTAACACTAACACTAACCCTTATCTTGGATTGTTCTTGCGGTGTTCATTCATCCTAACCCTAACCCTAACCCTAACCCTAACCCTAACCCTAACCCTAACCCTAACCCTAACCCCAACCCTAACCCTAACCCTAACCCTAATCTTGGATTGTTCTTGCGGTGTTCATTCATCCTAACCCTAACCCTAACCCTAACCCTAACCCTAACCCTAACCCTAACCCTAACCCTAATCTTGGATTGTTCTTGTAGTGTTCATTCATCCTAACCCTAACCCTAACCCTAACCCTAACCCTAACCCTAACCCTAACCCTAACCCTAACCCTAACCCTAACCCTAACCCTAACCCTCACCCTAATCTTGGATTGTTCTTGCGGTGTTCATTCTCCCTAACCCTAACCCTAACCCTCACCCTCACCCTAACCCTAACACTAACCCTAACACTAACCCTAACCCTAACCCTAACCCTAACCCTAACCCTAACCCTAACCCTAACCCTAACCCTAACCCTATTCTTGGATTGTTCTTCCGGGGTTCATTCACTCTAACCCTAACCCTAACCCTAACCCTAACCCTAACCCTAACCCTAACCCTAACCCTAACCCTAACCCTAACCCTAACCCTAACCCTAACCCTAAGCCTAACCCTAACCCTAACCCTAACCCTAACCCTAACCCTAACCCTAACACTAACACTAACACTAACACTAACACTAACCCTTATCTTGGATTGTTCTTGCGGTGTTCATTCATCCTAACCCTAACCCTAACCCTAACCCTAACCCTAACCCTAACCCTAACCCTAACCCTAACCCTAACCCTAACCCTAACCCCAACCCTAACCCTAACCCTAATCTTGGATTGTTCTTGCGGTGTTCATTCATCCTAACCCTAACCCTAACCCTAACCCTAACCCTAACCCTAACCCTAACCCTAACCCTAATCTTGGATTGTTCTTGTAGTGTTCATTCATCCTAACCCTAACCCTAACCCTAACCCTAACCCTAACCCTAACCCTAACCCTAACCCTAACCCTAACCCTAACCCTAACCCTCACCCTAATCTTGGATTGTTCTTGCGGTGTTCATTCTCCCTAACCCTAACCCTAACCCTCACCCTCACCCTAACC
>NW_028113049.1:175000-180000 GCF_964234715.1 Podarcis melisellensis | reverse complement strand
CATCCTTACCCTAACCCTAACCCTAACCCTAACCATAAGACTAATCTTGGATTGTTCTTGCGGTGTTCATTCATCCTAACCCTAACCCTAACCCTAACCCTAACCCTAACCCTAACCCTAACCCTAACCCTAACCCTAACCCTAACCCTAACCCTAACCCTAACCCTAACCCTAACCCTAACCCCAACCCTAACCCCAACCCTAACCCTAACCCTAACCCTAATCTTGGATTGTTCTTGTGGTGTTCATTCATCCTAAACCTAAGCCTAACCCTAACCCTAACTCTAACCCTAACCCTAACCCTAACCCTAACCCTAACACTAACACTAACACTAACACTAACCCTTATCTTGGATTGTTCTTGCGGTGTTCATTCATCCTAACCCTAACCCTAACCCTAACCCTAACCCTAACCCTAACCCTAACCCTAACCCTAACCCTAACCCTAACCCTAACCCCAACCCTAACCCTAACCCTAACCCTAATCTTGGATTGTTCTTGCGGTGTTCATTCACCCTAACCCTAACCCTAACCCTAACCCTAACCCTAACCCTAACCCTAATCTTGGATTGTTCTTGTAGTGTTCATTCATCCTAACCCTAACCCTAACCCTAACCATAACCCTAACCCTAACCCTAACCCTAACCCTAACCCTAACCCTAACCCTAACCCTAACCCTAATCTTGGATTATTCTTGCGGTGTTCATTCATCCTAAACCTAACCCTAACCCTAACTCTAACCCTAACCCTAACCCTAACCCTAACCCTAACCCTAACCCTAACCCTAACCCTAACACTAACACTAACACTAACACTAACCCTTATCTTGGATTGTTCTTGCGGTGTTCAATCATCCTAACCCTAACCCTAACCCTAACCCTAACCCTAACCCTAACCCTAACCCTAACCCTAACCCTAACCCTAACCCTAATCTTGGATTGTTCTTGCGGTGTTCATTCATCCTAACCCTAACCCTAACCCTAACCCTAACCCTAACCCTAACCCTAACCCTAACCCTAACCCTAATCTTGGATTGTTCTTGCGGTGTTCATTCATCCTAACCCTAACCCTAACCCTAACCCTAACCCTAACCCTAACCCTAACCCTAACCCTAACCCTAACCCTAACCCTAATCTTGGATTGTTCTTGCGGTGTTCATTCACCCTAACCCTAACCCTAACCCTAACCCTCACCCTCACCCTCACCCTAACCCTAACCCTAACCCTAACCCTAACCCTAACCCTAACCCTAACCCTAACCCTAACCCTAACCCTAACCCTATTCTTGGATTCTTCTTCCGGGGTTCATTCACTCTAACCCTAACCCTAACCCTAACCCTAACCCTAACCCTAACCCTAACCCTAACCCTAACCCTAACCCTAACCCTAACCCTAACCCTAACCCTAACCCTATTCTTGGATTGTTCTTGCAGTGTTCATTCACCCTAACACTAACCCTAACCCTAACCCAACCCTAACCCTTACCCTATCCCTAACCCTAACCCTAACCCTAACCCTAACCCTAACCCTATCCCTATTCTTGGATTGTTCTTGCGGTGTTCATTCACCCTAACCCTAACCCTAACCCTAACCCTAACCCTAACCCTAACCCTAACCCTAACCCTAACCCTAACCCTAATCTTGGATTGTTCTTGTAGTGTTCATTCATCCTTACCCTAACCCTAACCCTAACCCTAACCCTAATCTTGGATTGTTCTTGCGGTGTTCATTCATCCTAACCCTAACCCTAACCCTAACCCTAACCCTAACCCTAACCCTAACCCCAACCCTAACCCCAACCCTAACCCTAACCCTAACCCTAATCTTGGATTGTTCTTGTGGTGTTCATTCATCCTAACCCTAACCCTAACCCTAACCCTAACCCTAACCCTAACCCTAACCCTAACCCTAACCCTAACCCTAACCCTATTCTTGGATTGTTCTTGCGGTGTTCATTCACCCTAACCCTAACCCTAACCCTAACCCTAACCCTAAAACCCTAACCCTAACCCTAACCCTAACCCTAACCCTAACCCTAACCCTAATCTTGGATTGTTCTTGCGGTGTTCATTCACCCTAACCCTAACCCTAACCCTAACCCTAACCCTAACCCTAACCCTAATCTTGGATTGTTCTTGTAGTGTTCATTCATCCTAACCCTAACCCTAACCCTAACCCTAACCCTAACCCTAACCCTAACCCTAACCCTAACCCTAACCCTAATCTTGGATTGTTCTTGCGGTGTTCATTCATCCTAAACCTAAGCCTAACCCTAACCCTAACCCTAACCCTAACCCTAACCCTAACACTAACACTAACACTAACACTAACCCTTATCTTGGATTGTTCTCGCGGTGTTCATTCATTCTAACCCTAACCCTAACCCTAACCCTAACCCTAACCCTAACCCTAACCCTAACCCTAACCCTAACCCTAATCTTGGATTGTTCTTGCGGTGTTCATTCATCCTAAACCTAACCCTAACCCTAACCCTAACCCTAACCCTAACCCTAACCCTAACCCTAACCCTAACCCTAACCCTAACCCTAACCCTAACCCTAACCCTAACCCTAACCCTAACCCTAACCCTAACCCTAACCCTAACCCTAACCCTAACCCTAACCCTAACCCTAACCCTAACCCTAACCCTAACCCTAACCCTAACCCTAACCCTAACCCTAACCCTAACCCTAACCCTAACCCTAACCCTAACCCTAACCCTAACCCTAACCCTAACCCAACCCTAACCCTTACCCTAACCCTAACCCTAACCCTAACCCTAACCCTAACCCTAACCCTAACCCTAACCCTAACCCTATCCCTATTCTTGGATTGTTCTTGCGGTGTTCATTCACCCTAACCCTAACCCTAACCCTAACCCTAACCCTAACCCTAACCCTAACCCTAACCCTAACCCTAACCCTAACCCTAACCCTAATCTTGGATTGTTCTTGTAGTGTTCATTCATCCTTACCCTAACCCTAACCCTAACCCTAACCATAAGACTAATCTTGGATTGTTCTTGCGGTGTTCATTCATCCTAACCCTAACCCTAACCCTAACCCTAACCCTAACCCTAACCCTAACCCTAACCCTAACCCTAACCCTAACCCTAACCCTAACCCTAACCCTAACCCTAACCCTAACCCCAACCCTAACCCCAACCCTAACCCTAACCCTAACCCTAATCTTGGATTGTTCTTGTGGTGTTCATTCATCCTAAACCTAAGCCTAACCCTAACCCTAACTCTAACCCTAACCCTAACCCTAACCCTAACCCTAACACTAACACTAACACTAACACTAACCCTTATCTTGGATTGTTCTTGCGGTGTTCATTCATCCTAACCCTAACCCTAACCCTAACCCTAACCCTAACCCTAACCCTAACCCTAACCCTAACCCTAACCCTAACCCTAACCCCAACCCTAACCCTAACCCTAACCCTAATCTTGGATTGTTCTTGCGGTGTTCATTCACCCTAACCCTAACCCTAACCCTAACCCTAACCCTAACCCTAACCCTAATCTTGGATTGTTCTTGTAGTGTTCATTCATCCTAACCCTAACCCTAACCCTAACCATAACCCTAACCCTAACCCTAACCCTAACCCTAACCCTAACCCTAACCCTAACCCTAACCCTAATCTTGGATTATTCTTGCGGTGTTCATTCATCCTAAACCTAACCCTAACCCTAACTCTAACCCTAACCCTAACCCTAACCCTAACCCTAACCCTAACCCTAACCCTAACCCTAACACTAACACTAACACTAACACTAACCCTTATCTTGGATTGTTCTTGCGGTGTTCAATCATCCTAACCCTAACCCTAACCCTAACCCTAACCCTAACCCTAACCCTAACCCTAACCCTAACCCTAACCCTAACCCTAATCTTGGATTGTTCTTGCGGTGTTCATTCATCCTAACCCTAACCCTAACCCTAACCCTAACCCTAACCCTAACCCTAACCCTAACCCTAACCCTAATCTTGGATTGTTCTTGCGGTGTTCATTCATCCTAACCCTAACCCTAACCCTAACCCTAACCCTAACCCTAACCCTAACCCTAACCCTAACCCTAACCCTAACCCTAATCTTGGATTGTTCTTGCGGTGTTCATTCACCCTAACCCTAACCCTAACCCTAACCCTCACCCTCACCCTCACCCTAACCCTAACCCTAACCCTAACCCTAACCCTAACCCTAACCCTAACCCTAACCCTAACCCTAACCCTAACCCTATTCTTGGATTCTTCTTCCGGGGTTCATTCACTCTAACCCTAACCCTAACCCTAACCCTAACCCTAACCCTAACCCTAACCCTAACCCTAACCCTAACCCTAACCCTAACCCTAACCCTAACCCTAACCCTATTCTTGGATTGTTCTTGCAGTGTTCATTCACCCTAACACTAACCCTAACCCTAACCCAACCCTAACCCTTACCCTATCCCTAACCCTAACCCTAACCCTAACCCTAACCCTAACCCTATCCCTATTCTTGGATTGTTCTTGCGGTGTTCATTCACCCTAACCCTAACCCTAACCCTAACCCTAACCCTAACCCTAACCCTAACCCTAACCCTAACCCTAACCCTAATCTTGGATTGTTCTTGTAGTGTTCATTCATCCTTACCCTAACCCTAACCCTAACCCTAACCCTAATCTTGGATTGTTCTTGCGGTGTTCATTCATCCTAACCCTAACCCTAACCCTAACCCTAACCCTAACCCTAACCCTAACCCCAACCCTAACCCCAACCCTAACCCTAACCCTAACCCTAATCTTGGATTGTTCTTGTGGTGTTCATTCATCCTAACCCTAACCCTAACCCTAACCCTAACCCTAACCCTAACCCTAACCCTAACCCTAACCCTAACCCTAACCCTATTCTTGGATTGTTCTTGCGGTGTTCATTCACCCTAACCCTAACCCTAACCCTAACCCTAACCCTAAAACCCTAACCCTAACCCTAACCCTAACCCTAACCCTAACCCT
>NW_028113049.1:147500-152500 GCF_964234715.1 Podarcis melisellensis | reverse complement strand
AGGTAACCCCCTTTTGAGAATCCTCTGACTCGCTGCTCAGACTCGTGGATTCCCTCAGAATTCCGTCATCTTCTTCCTCATCCTTCTGCCCCTCCTCCCACTCGCTCTCCGTCTCCTCTGTCATCTCCTCCTCTCTCCCAGAAACCCTGACATCCATCCCCCCCTCGAAGCCCCCCCTTCCCCCCTCCCGCTCGCCGGGTGCAGGTTGAGGAAAACGTGGTTCTTCCGGGGTCGGTTCAGGATACAAGGTGTCCACTTCAACGTTCTCCTCTGTCATCTCCGTATATGTGTGTTCGAACTCGGGTTCCCCACCCACAGACCTCACAGTCTCTTCCTCCATCACTGCTTCTCCTGGCGCTGCCTGCCAAGGACCTACCATCCATCTCTGACTCCATGCCTCCCTTGGCTGATCCACCCACCAACAAGGGCCTGTCTCCTCCCCCCCCAGTCTCGGATCCCTGGCCGGGCTTGTTTCGGGCGTATGGCCCTCGGGTGAGGAGAAACCCTCGAACGTGCTGTCTGACAAAGTGGGCGTGAAAAGCCAATCATCAAAATACTCCTCGGGCATGGGCTTGTGCGGAAAAAGTGCATGGAACTCCTCCTTCAACAGGGGTTCGTCCAACGCGTAACCCGGCACCCAGCTATTGGCAGAGGCCGGAGTGCCTTCCCTGGCTAGAAAATATTCAACTCCCTCCTCCCCCCATCTCGAGTCCAGTATCTCTGTGACCTCGTTAAGAGGTTCTGGTCTTGGCGATTCCCCCCCCTCAGGCGCCCTCCTACGTGGCTCTGGGAGTGCTCCTGACTCTTGAAACCTGTGTGGGGTTTTGTAGGGAGTGAGCACCGACCTATGAAAGACCGGGTGCACCCTGGAACCCTCCGGAAGGGCTAGACGAAAAGCCACCGGATTGATCTTAGCCTCAACTTGATATGGCCCTAGCTGCCTGTGTCCTAACTTCTTCTTGGCCAATGACCTGGCCGGCATCGCGTGGGCTGCTAACCACACCCAGTCCCCAATCTGGATGTCCTCTCCCGCCCTCCTGTGCTTATCGGCCTGCACCTTATACGCCTGTTTTGCCAGCTCCAAATGTCTCCGCAGCTCCTCGTGCACCTCTTGCAACTCCGCTGCAAACTGGTCGGCATCTTGAGGCCCCCCCCCTCCTGGTGCCGCAAATCTCGGGAAGGTTCTGGGATGACGGCCATTGTTCGCGAAGAAAGGCGTCACCCCGGTGGATGCGTGTTTCGTGTTGTTGTAGGCGAATTCAGCCATCGGCAGATAGTCCACCCACGCCGCAGGTCGCTGGTTGGCGTAGCACCGCAGGTACTGCTGCATGATCGCGTTGACCCTCTCCGCTTGACCGTTGGTTTGTGGATGTCTCGCCGATGTCAGGTTGATTTTGACGTGCAAGATGCCCAGAAGCTTTCGCCAGAAAGTGGAAACAAACTGGCGCCCCCTGTCGGACAAGACGGACTGCGGAAGTCCATGCACTCTGAAGACGTGATCGATGAAGAGCTTTGCGGTCTGTTCTGCCGTCGCCACCTTGGCACAAGGGATGAAATGCGCCATCTTGGTGAACAAGTCCACCACCACTAACACCGCCGTCTTACCTCTGGAGCTGGGCAGGTCCGTAACAAAGTCCAACGCTACCCTCTCCCACGGTTGCTGCGGTGTCTCCAGCGGTTCTAGCAATCCCGCCTGCTTCTGGTGCACTGGTTTGGACCTCTGGCAGATATCACACCTGGCGACGTAGTCCGCCACCTCTCCTCTCATCTGGGGCCACCAAAAGTCTCTAGCCACCAACTCCATCGTCTTCTCTTTGCCGAAATGGCCTGCACTAGGGGCGTCATGCAATTGTTGCAGAACCTTGGCTCGAAGATCGTCGGTGGGCACGTAAAGGGCACCCTTACGAGTCAAAAGTCCATCTTGCAATTGGAACTCATCGTTGTCTCGCGACCCTCCGCGTAGCTCCTCCATCTTGGACTGTGCAAACTGATCCCTTTGCAACGCGCGTCGCACCGCGTCCAGGTCGACTGCGATGGTAGCGCACGTCCACGCCTGCGGTGCGAAAATGTGCTTTGCTGCGATTGGAGCTGCTTCCTCCAAGTATTGCGGCTTTCGGGACAGCGCGTCTGCAATAACATTGGAGTCTCCTGGGATGTATTCTATTTTGAAGTCGAAATCCGCAAAGAACTCCGCCCAGCGCATGTGTCGCTGGGTCTGTAACTTAGCCGTCCGCCAATACTCTAAGTTCTTGTGATCCGTGCGGACTTGCACCGTGTGCTTGGCTCCTATTAAGAAGTGTCGCCACGCTTTGAAAGCTGCATGAATGGCCAACAACTCCCTGTCCCATATGGTATAATTGCGCTCCGTCTTGCTGAGCTTCCGGGAGTAGAACGCACCCGGTCTCCAGTTGCCTTGCGAATCCTCTTGCAAAAGAACGGCCCCAACCGCTCTGTCTGACGCATCGGTCTCTACCCGCATGGGTCTGCCGGGATTCACGTGGAGCAGCTGCTCTTCGGAGGCGAAAAGACCTTTAAGCGTCCGGAAGGACCGCTCCGCTTGTTCGGTCCAGACGAACTTCTTCTTCTTGGAACTGAGGGTGTCAGTGATAGCCGCCGTCGCGTTCGCAAAACCTTTAATAAACTTGCGGTAAAAATTGGCAAAGCCGATGAACCTCTGGACCTCTTTCCGACTTCGAGGGCTTTTCCAGTCCAACAGCGCTTGAACCTTAGCCCTGTCCATGGCCAGTCCCTCGTCGGACAACTTGTAGCCAAGGAAATCAACCTCTCTGACATCAAACTGGCATTTTTCCAACTTGGCGTACAGCCTGTGGTCCTTCAGCCTCTGCAGGACCTCCCTCACGTCCTTATCGTGATCCTCCGACGATTCCGAGAAAATCAGGATATCGTCGAGAAAGCAGACACACTTCTTGTAGAGGAGACCTGCTAGCACGTGGTGCATAAATGCTTGAAAAACGTGGCTGCCATTTTGGAGACCGAAAGGCATGACTCTGTATTCGTATGTGCCCAGAGGGGTGAACATGGCGGTCTTCCACTCATCTCCTTTCCGGATGCGGATGAGATTGTAAGCTCCACGTAGGTCCAGCTTGGTGAAAATCTTGCCCCTCCTGACGGTCGCTAAAAGGTCGTCAATCTTGGGCATGGGGAAAGCTTTGGGCTTAGTCAAGCTGTTTATGAACCTGTAATCCACTATAAGCCTTTTTTGGGGCGTGTTTTTCTTCTTCACAAAGAACACAGGGCTGCCACCCGCTGCTTTAGATTCCTGGATGAAACCTCGCTTGAGGTTATGGTCTATGAACTCCCGAAGCTCTTGCATCTCGTCTTCCGACATGGAGTACAGCTTGGCAGCAGGCAGTTGCGCCCCTGGCACTAAATCAATCGCGCAGTCGTAAGGTCTGTGAGGCGGCAACTTGTCAGCTTCCTTCTCACAGAAAACCTCCAAGAAGTCCTGGTACTTGTGAGGCACTGTTTGCACCATACCCAGATGCAACTGCTGCTCGGCTTCTCCTCCCTGATCGGTCTGAAAGCAATGCTGAGCACAATACGATGAACAAAAGGTGATCTGCCGCTGGTACCACGCAACCGCGGGACTGTGCCTCTCCAGCCAACTCATGCCTAACACGATGGGTGTGTCCGATAAGTGGGTGACATTGAAACTAATAAGTTCTCGATGGTTGCCAATCTGCATCATCATGGGAGGGGTTTGCTGCACCACTTGCCCCCCCAGCAACTTCCTGCCGTCTACCGTGACCACGTTTAGAGGCGTCGTTGCAGGCAGGAGCGCCATGTTGTGCTGCTTAACGAACTGCAGTCCCACGAAGTCGGCGTTGCTTCCCGAATCGATCGTTATTGGAACCTCGAGGAGTCTCCCATCAGGCAACTGGAGTGTTGCTGTGAGCAGAACTGCCGGTCTGGGAGGCAAAGGGTCCACGCTCTGCAGTGATGCTGGGGGCTTGTCTACAGATCCGCCTGGCTGAGCCCCAGTAGCTCTGCTTCCAGCCAGGCACTGTCGTTTCCCTGAAGCTGCTCCCCTGGTTGCACCTCTGCTGTTACAGTTGCCAGTGCTGCAGTGTGCTTCTGGAGCCTCTGGGGGCACTCTTTCGCCATATGGTGCGCACTGTCACAGATGTAACACTTCCTGGTTCCTCTAGGAGGCTTCGCTTTGGCTGCACCAGGGACAGGGCTCTGGGATGGCTTCTGAGCCCTAGCACCACCAATCTCCATTGGCTCCTCGCTTGCGCACGCGCTTGGGACCCGTCCTCCTCGTGCCACGGACGTCCCTCATGTCGAATTCCAATAGCTAAAGCCCGTTGCACCACGTCTTCTAGGGTCTGGGGTCTGTCCCCCCTAGCGATCTCATCCTTGATGGGGGGGCTCAATCCCTCCCAAAAAAGATCCCTGACCGGCTTACTGTCCTTTGGCCAATCTAAGGCGGTGAGCAATGCAAAAAATTTAGAGTGGTATTGGCGCACAGTCGCTTTCCCCTGCCTCAGCCCGTGCATTTGACGGCGCGCAATGTCCACATCCACAGAGGATTGAAAACAAGAATCCATCGCTTTGATGAACGCAGTTGAATTGCGACGGGCCGGTCCATCTTCGCGCCACAGATTGCGTAGCCAAGCCCTGGCCTCCCCATGCAGGTGCGAAACAATGAACCCCACTTTCTCCTCCTCATCTTTAAAATCGTGACGGAGTAAATGCAGTGCATATACGACGTCCGCTCTGAAATTGGGATAGTCTTGCAAGTTGCCATTAAAATGCGGAACCAGGGCACCCCCCCTCCGTCCAAGCGCAATGCCCTCCGCTCTGGAACCTGGGGCCCCCGCCCTGTCCGCGTGTTCCCACCTTGCCTGCAAATCCTGGCACGTCTTCTCCAAGTCGTCATTCTTCTTCTGCGAAGCAATGACTGCCGATGTGAGAGCGGTAACCTGATCCCGCAGTGCAACCAGCTGCTCCTCAGCGCTCATGGCTGCTCCCGTTCG